>NW_027288450.1:218070-338619 GCF_047511675.1 Marmota flaviventris
GGGTTAGTGTTAGGTTTATGTTTAAGGTGAAGTTTATGGCTAGGATGTGGGGCTAAGGTTTGTGTTAGGGTTAGGACAAGGATTAGAACTAGGGCAAAAGTCAGGTCTAGGGTTACAGTTAGGGATAGTGTAGGGTTAGGATTATAGCTTGGTCTATTTTAAGGGTTAGGTTTATGGTTAGGGTCAGGTTTAGAGCTAGGGTTATTTTTAGAGTTAGGGTCAGGTTTAGGGTTTTTGTTACATTAAGGTTTAGGTTTAGGACTCAAATTATCATTATTGTTAAGGATAGGGTAATGATAGTTTTAGCTTTAGGGTTCAGGTTAGGTGTAGGGTAATGGATTGTGTTAGGGTTAGGGATAGGATTAGGGTTTGGCCTAGGGTTAGCATAAGGGTTAGGGTTATCATTATAGTAATGGGTAGGTTAGAGCTAGAGTTATGGCTAGGGTTATGCTAAGGATTAAGTCCAGGGGTTAGACTTAGGTTTAGGGTTAGGGCTATGGTTAGGATTCGGATTAGCTTTAGGATTAAAGCAAGGGTAGCCTTGGATTAGGTCTAGGTTTTGCGATAGGTTAGGGCTACAGCTAATGTAAGAAATTGTTATGATTCAGGCTAGTTTTAGGGTTGATGTTTAGTGCTAGGTATAGTTTTAGGGTTAGGTTTAGGGTTGGGGTGGTGTTTAGAGCTAGGGTTACTGTTAATGTCAGGGTCAGTGTTCAGGTTAGGGTTACGGTTAGAATTTAATTTCTTGGGTTAGATCTAGGGGAAGAGTTAGTGTTTGGCTTAGGCTAAGGGTTATTTTTAGGGCTATGTCTAGGTTTTTCTTTTGGTCTAGGGTTCAATTATGGCTAGATTTAGGATTAGGTTTAGGTCTAGGGCTAGTGTTAGGGTTAGGTGTAGGTATAAGTTTACCGGGAGAGCTACTGTTAGGGTTTGGTTTAGTGTTAGGTTCAGGTTTTAGAACTATGATTAGTGTTAGGGTCAGAATAAGAGTCAGGGTTAGGGTTAGGGTTTGTGTTATGGTTAGAGCTAGAATGAGGTCTAGCCGTTAGGACTAGTAAGGTAAAAGTTCGTGTTACGTTAAGGATTAGGGTTAGCTTTAGTGTTAGGGTTTGGCTTAGGGTAAGGGATAGGGTTAGAGCTAGGGCTAGGGCAAGGGTTAGGGTTAAAGCTAGGTTTAGGGCTTTCTTTATGGCTAGATTTTGTGTTAAAATTAGGGCTAGTTTTACAGCAATGGCTAATGTAAGAACTATGGTTACAATTAGGGTTAATTTTTGGATTAAGAGTAGGTGTTAAACCTCTAGTGTTAATTAGTTTTAAGGTTAGGGTGATATTTAGAGCTAGTCTTCGTGTTCGGTTAATAGTCAGGGTCAGGGTTATGTTCAAGGTTGGGGTTAGGACTCGAAATAAGGCTAGGGTTACTATAAGGGTTTGGTTTAAGGTTAGGGTGGTGTTTAGAGCTAGGGTGAGAGGATATGAGTCAGAGTCAGTTTTAGTAATTAAAGTTAAGGTTAGGACTTGAATTATGGCTAGGGTTAGGTCTAGGTGTAGTGCTGGGATTGGTTTAAGTTAAGGTTTAGTGTTAGGGCTAATACTCGGTTTTGTTATACTGCTATGGTTAGGGTTAGGGCTAGTTTCATGATTAGTGTTAGGGTTAGTGCTAGTTTTAATGTTAGGCTTAGGCTTAGGGTTAGTGTTATAGTTAGAGTTACATCTAGGGTTAGGACTTGGAATAAGGATTAGGCAAGGGTTATGTTTAGGTTTATGCCTATTTTTAGGGCTAGGGTTAGGGTCAAGGGATAGGGTTAGAACTAGGGATAGGGCTAGTGTGAGAGTTAGAATTAGTCTTAGGGCTATGGTTAGCGTTAGAATTAGGGATAGGGTTAAATTAGGGCTAGGATTAGGGCTAAGGTTAGTGTTCAGCTTAGGTCTAGCATTAGGATTAGGGTTAGGATTAATTTAGGGTAAGGGATGGTGTTATAGCTAGGTTTAGTGGGAGGGTGGGGTTAGAATTAGGTTAGGGCTATGGTTAAGGTTAGTGTTATGATTAGGGCTAGGTTTAGGGCTAGGATGAGGGCTAGGGTTTGTTTACATTTAGGGCTAGGATTAGGGCTACGGCTAATATCATGTCTTGGGTTATGGTTAAAGATAGTTTTAGTGTTAGGTTTATGGCTACATGTAGTGTAAGGGTTAGGGTCAGGTTTAGATCTAGGAGTATTTTATAGTCAGGGTCTGGGTTAGAGTTTGGGATAGGTTAAGTTTTAAAATTAGGCCTCAAATTAGCATTAGGGTTACTGTTAGGTTAATGGTAGGGTGAGGTTTAAGGTCTAGGTTTGGATTAGGGTAATAGGGTTAGGATTAGGGATAGAGTTAGGTTAGGACTAGGTTTAGCATTAGGGTTAGGGTTCTGTTTATGGCAATGGATAGGGTTATAGCTAGGGTTAGGGATAGGGTTATGTTTATGATTAAGGCTAATGTTAGGGTTAGGATTAGGGTTACACTGGGGTTAGGTCTCGGATTAGGGCTAGTTTTTGTGTTAAGTTAGTACTAGGGTTAGGGTTATCGCTAATGTAAGTACCAGGGTTATGTTTAGGGCTAAATTTAGAGTTAGGATTAGGGTTAGGGCTATACCTAGTGTTAGGTTTAGGTTTAGGGTTAGGGTTAAGTTTAGAGCTAGGGTTAGTGTTATGGTCAGAGTCAGGATCAGTGTTAGTTTTAGGGTTTAGACTAAAACTCAAATTAGGGCTAGGATTAGGGTTAGCGTTTAGGTCAAGGGTTAGGTTTAAGGCTATGGTTTCAGTTTTGTTTTAGGGCTAGGGCTAGGGTTAAGGCTAGTTTTAGGATTACCATTAGGGTTAGGGTTTGGTTTAGGGTAAAGATTAGGTTTAGGGCTAGGGTAAAGTTTAGGATTAGGACTAGGGTTAGGGTTTTTTTAGGGGTAAATGTAGATTTATGTTTAGGGTAACAGTTAGGCTTTGAGCTAAAAATTAGGACTAATGTGAGGATTAGGTTAGGGTGAGGGGCGAGGGTTAGGGTTAGGGTTATGCTTAAGGCTAGGTGTAGGCCTGGGATTAGCTCTAGGTTTTGTGTTAGGTTTAGGACTAGGGTTAGAGCTATGGGTAATGTAAGAACTAGGGTTATATTTAGGGCTAGTTTTAGGGTTAGGGTTATGGCTAGCTATAGTGTTAGGATTAGATTTTGGGGTAGGGTTAAATTTACAAGTATGGTTTACTATAAAGACAGTGCCAGTGTTCGGGTTAGAGTTAGAGTTATGGTTACAGCCAGAATTCGGACTAGGTTTTAGGTCTAGGGGTAGGGTTAGTGTTTGGGTTAGGTTCCGGGTTATTGTTAGGGCTAAGGATAGGTTTCTGTTTAGGTCTAGGGCTAGAGGTAAGTCTAGATTTAGGATTAGGTTTAGGTCTAGGGCTAGGGTCTGGTCTAGGGTTAGAGTCAGGGTTAGACCTAGGTTAGTGTTAGGATCAGAATAAGGATCGGGGTTAGTATAAGGGTTTGGGATAGGGTTAGAGCTAGAGTGATGGCTTGGTTTAGGACTATAATAGGGTTAAGGTTTTGATTAGCCTAAAGATTAGGGATAGGTCTAGGGTTAACATTATTGTTAGTGTTTGGCTTAGGGTAAGAGCTAGAGTTAGGGCTAGGTTTAGGATTATGGTTAGAGTTTAATTAGGTTTTGGACTCAGATTAGGGCTAGTTTTCATGTTAGGGTTAAATAAATGGCTAATGTAAAAGCTAGGGTTACAATTAGGGTTAGTTTTAGGGTTAGGGTTAAATGTAGGTGTAGTGTAAGTGTTAAGTTTAAGATTAGGGTAATATTTAGAGCTAGTTTTATTGTTAGGATCTGAGTAAGAATCAGAGTTATTTTTAGAGTTATGGTTAGGACTCAATAATGGCTAGGGTTAATTTTTAGGGGTTCGGTTTAAGATGAAGGTGGTGTTTTAGAGCTAGGGTGACTGTTAGGATATGAGTTAGGGTCAGGGTTATTTTTAAGGTTAGGGTTATGACATGAATTAGGGCTAGGGTTATTGTTAGGGTTTTGTTTAAGTTTAGCATGGTGTTTGAAGCTAGCCGATGAGTCAGGGTCAGGGTAAGTTTTAAGGTTAGGGTTAGGACTCCAATGAGGCCTAGGGTTAGTTCTAGGTGTAGTGTTAGGGTTTGGTTTAAGTTAATGTTTAGGGTTAGGGGTATTGCTCAATTTGTTTTTAGTCCTAAGTTTAGGGTTAGCACTATTTATATGATTAGCATTAGAGTTAGGACTAGTGTTAGTGTTAGGCTATGCTTAGGGTTAGGGTTAGATTTGGAAGTAGCATTAGATCTAGAGTTCGGGCTACTTCTAAGGATAGTGCAAGGGTTAGGCTATGGATTAGGATTATTTGTAACGGATAGGTTAAAAATAGGGATAGGTCTAGGATGAGAGTTATATGTTAGTCTTAGAGCTAGGGTTATGGTTAGTTTTAGGGATAGGGCTAAATTAGGGCTAGGATTAGGGCTAGGTTTAGTGTTCAGCTTAGGACTAGCATTAGGACTAGGGTTATGGTTATCTTTAGGGTAAGGGATGGCACTATAGCTAGCTTTAGAGGTAGAGTGAGGGTTAGAATTAGGGTTAGGGCTAAGGATAGGGTTAGGGATATGATTAAGGCTAAGTTTAGGGCTAAAATGGGTGCTAGGGTATGTTGTAGGTTTAGTTCTAGAATTAGTGCTAGGGATAATGTCAGGTCTAGTGTTACAGTTAGGAGTAGATTTAGGGTCAGGTTTGTGTCTAGGTCTAGTGTAAGTGTTAGGCTTAGGGTAAGGGTCAGGTATAGAGCTAGGGTAGGGTCAGGATCAGGGTTAGGGTTTGTTTTAGCTTAATGTTTAAGGATAGGGCTCAAATGAGCATTAGGGTTAGGGTTAGAGTAATGGATAGGGTTAGGTTTAGGGTTCAGGGTACGTTTAGGGGAATGGAGTAGTTTCAGGTTAGCAAAACGGTTAGGGTTAGGCCTAGTTTTAGGATTAGGGTTATCGTAAGGATAATGTATAGGGTTAGAGCTAGGGTTAGGTCTAATGTTATTGTTAAGATTAGGTCTAGAGTTAGGATTAGGGTTTGGGTTAGGGCTAATAACACTAGCTTAGGGTAGGGTTAAGGTTAGGTTTAGGGTAAAGGTTAGGTTTTGAGCTAGGGTTAGTCCTAGGGTGATGGTTAGTCCTAGGGTGAGGGTTAGGTTTAGTGTTAGGTGTAGGGTTAGGGTTATGGTTATAGTCAGGGTTAGGTTTAGGTTAGGGCTAGGGTTTTCATTAGGGTTAGGGTTAGTTTTAGGGTAATATATTGGGTTAGATGTAAGGTTCGCTTTAGAGTTAAGGTTAGATTTAAGGGTTAAGTTTAGTTTTAGGTCTAGGTTTACTCTTGGGTTTAGGGTAAGGGTTAGGGTTTGAGTTAGGGTTAGGGCTACAGAAAGGGTTAGGTTTAGGGTTAGGTCTAGGGTTAGGTTTATAATTTGTATTAGGGTTTTGGTTAGGGTTAGGGCTAGGGTTATTATTAGGGTTAGGATTAGAGTTAAGGTAATGGCTAGGGTTAGAGCTAGGGTTAGGGCTATGGTTAACATTAAGATTAGGGCTATCATTACAGTTATGGTTAGGGATAGTCCTAGGATTATGTTTAGGCTAAGGGTTAGGTGTTGAGCTAGGGTTAGGACTAAGGTGAGGGTTAGGTTTAGGGTTAGGGCTATGGTTAGGGTGAGGATTATGCTTAGGGTAGGTTTAGGCCTCGGATTAGGGCTAGGTTTTATGTTAAGTTTAGGCCTAGGGTTAGTACTATGGTTAATGTAAGATCTAGGGTTCTAATTAGGGCTAGTTTTAGGGTTAGGGCTATGGCTATGTGTAGTGTTAAATTTAGATTTTGCTTTAGGGTTGGGTTTAGCTCTAGGTTTAGTATTAGTGTCAGCGTCAGTGTTAAAGTAAGTGTTATGGTTATGTTGAAAGCCAGAATTAGGACTAGGGTTAGTTCTAGGGTAGGGTTAGGGTTTGTTTTAGGTTAATGGTTTTTATTAGGGCTAGGACTAAGTATTTGTTTAGGTCTAGGTCTAGAGTTATTGCTAGATTTAGGATTAGGTTCAGGTCTAGGACTAGTGTTAGGGTTAGGTTTAGGTATAAAGTTACTGGTAGGGCTAGATTCAGGTTTCGGTTTAGGGTTAGGGTCAGGTTTAGACCTATAATTAGTTTTAGGGTCAGAATAAGGGTGAAGTTTAGAGTTAGGTTTTGGGTTAGGGTTAGAGCTAGAACGAGGGATAGGGCTAGGACTATTAATAGGGTTAGTGTTTGGTTTAGGCTAAGTATTAGGATTAGGACTAGGTTTAGCATTGTGGATAGGTTTTGGCTTAGCGCAAGGGACAGTGTTAGATCTAGGGTTAGGGCTATGTTTATGGTTAGGTTTAGGGCTAGTGTTAGGGTTAGGGTTAAATCTAATTAAAGCTTGGATTAGGGCTATTTTTGTGTTAGGGTTAGGGCTATTTCCAATGTAAGAACTAGGGTTACGATTAGGGTTAGTTTTAGGTTTAGGGTTTGGGCTCGGTCTTGTGATAGTATTAGCTTTAGAGTTAGGGTGATATATAGAGCTAGGGTTAGTGTTTGGATAAGAGCTGGGTCAGGGTTAATTTTAGGCTTCAGACTCGAATTAAAGCAATGGTTATTGCTAGTTATAGTGGTAGGGTTTAGTATATGGTATTTTTAGGTTTAGAGCAAAGGCTCAGTTTTGTTTTAGGGCTAGGGCTAGGGTTACGGCTAGTTTTAGGATTAGCTATAGTGTTAGGGCTAGTGGTAGGGTGAGGTTTAGGCATAAGGTCAGGGTTAGATTTAGCATTATGGTTAGATCTAGGGTTAGGACTATGGCTAGGGTTAGGGCTAAGGTTAGGGCTAGTGTGAGGGTCATAGTAATGAAAAGGGTTAGAAATAGAAATAGGAGTAGGGTTGAGAGTTAGAGTTAGTCTTAGGGCTAGGGTTAGGGGTAGGGTTAAGTTTAGGGCTAAATTAGGGCTAGGATTAGCGCTAGCATTAGTGTTAGTGTTAGACCTGTGGTTAGGGCTAGGGTTAGAGTTAGTTTTAGGGACAAGAATGGGGTTATGTAGCTTGGTTCAGGGCTAGGGAAAAGGCTAAAATTAGGAATAGGGCTAGGGTGGGGGTTCTGGTTATGATTAAGGCTAGGTTTAGGGCTAGGATGAGGGCTAGGCTTTGTGTTTGATTTAGGGCTAAGATTAGGGATAGGGCTAATATCAGGTCTAGGGTTACAATTATGGATAGTTTCAGGGTTTGGTTTATGGCTAGGTCTAATGTAAGGGTTAGGTTTAGGGTAGGGGTCAGGTTTAGAGCTAGGTGTATTATTAGATTCAGAGTCCGGGTTAGGGTTGGTTTGGGTTAAGGTTTACAGTTAGGGCTTGAATTAGCATTAGGGTTAGAATTCGGTTTAGATTAATGGATAGGGTTAGGTTTAGGGTTCAGTTTAGGTTTACAGTAATGTATAGGGTTAATATTAGGGATAAGGTTAGGGTTAGGCCTAATGTTAATATTTGGGTTAGGCTTATGTTTAGGGTAATGGATACGGTTAGTGCTGTAGTTAGGGATTAGTTTAAGGTTAGGATTAGGGCTAGGATTAGGGTTCGGCTTAGGGTTACTGTTACGGTTAGGCTTAGGGTAATGTTAGGTTTTGAGCTAGGGTTAGGGCTAGCGTGTGGTTTAGGGTTAGAGTCACGGCTATGGTTAGGGTTAGGGTTAGGGTTAGGGCTAGGGTTAGCATTAGGGTTAGGGTTATGTTTAAAGTAATGTATAAAGTTAGATCTAGGATTTGGGCGATGGTTACGGTTAGGATTCGGGCAAGGATTAGGGTTACGGTTAGGGCTAGGGTTATGCTTAGGGTAAGGGTTAGAGTTTGAGCTAGGTTAAGGGCTACAGAAAGCAATAGGGTAGGGTTTGGTTAGGTTAATGTTAGGGTTATGCCTAGGGCTAGGTTTAGGGCTATGTTTTATGTGAGGTTTATGGCTAGCATTGGGGCTATGGGTAATTTAAGAGCTAGGGTTATGGTTATGGCTAGTTTGAGGGTTAGGGTTATGACTAAATCCTGTGTTAGGGTTAGGTTTTGTGTTAGGATAATATTTAGAGCTAGGGTTTAGGTTAGGATAAGGGTCAGTGTTCAGGTTAGTATTGGATTTAGTGTTAGGGCCAGAATTAGAACTATGTTTTGGTCTAGGGGTTGGGTTAAACTTTGTTTTAGGTTAATGATTATTGTTAGGGCTAGGGCTAGAGTTATGGCTATATTTAGGGTTTAGATATAGGTTTACCGGTAGGGCTAGTGTTAGGCTTTGGTTTAGGATTAGGGTCAGGCTTATTCCTAGGGTTAGTGTTAGGGTCAGAATAAGGGTCAGGGTTAGGCTTAGTCTTTGGGTTAGGGTTAGAGATAGAATGAGGTCTAGGGTTTGGACTAGTAATAGAGTTAAGTTTGGGGTAGGCTAACAATTAGGGTTAGAACTAGGGTAGCATTAGGGTGAGGGTTTGACTTAAGGTAAGGGGTAAGTTTAGAGCTAGGGTTAGAGTTAGGGTTAGAGCTAGGGTTAAATCTAGAGTTAGAGCTCAGACTAGGGCTAGGTTTTGTGTTAGGGTTAGGGCTATGGCTAATGTAAGAACTAGCATTACAATTAGGGCTAGATTTAGGGTTAGGGTAAGGGCTAGGTCTAGTGTTAGGATTAGGTTTAGTTTTAGCATGATAATTTGAAATAGGGTCAGGGTCAGGGTCAATGTCAGTTTTAGGGTTATGGATAATATTGAAATTCGAGCTAGGGTTAAGGGTAGGTGTAGGTTTTGGTTTTGCGTTAAGGTTAGAACAAGAATTAGGGCTAGGGCTAATGTCAGGTATATGGTTACAGTTAGGTTAGGATTAGCATTAGGGCTATGGCTCGGTTTTGTTTGGGGTGTTGGGCTTGGGTTAGTTTTTGGATTAGAGATAGTGTTAGGGCTAGTAATAGGGTGAGGTTTAGGCTTAGGATAAGGGTTAGATTTAGAATTATGGTTAGATCTAGGGTTAGTGCTAGGGTTAGGGCTAAAGTTAGGGCTAGTATTAGGGTTATGGTAACAGATAAGGTTAGTACTAGAAATAGGTCTAGCTCGAGACTTAGAGTTAGTCTGAAGGCTAGGGTTAGAGTAAGGGTTACATTTAGTGATAAATTAGGGCTAGGATTAGAGCTAGGATTACTGTTATGGTTAAGCCTAGTGTTAGGGCTCAGGTTAGGGATAGTGAATGTGTTAGGGTTAGGGGAAGGGATGTGGTTATACCTAGGTTCAGAACTAAGGCGAGGGTTGAAATTAGGGATTGGGGACGGGTTAGGGTTCGGCTAGGATTAAGGCTAGGTTTAGGGCTAGGATGAGGGCTAGGTTTTGTGTTAAGTTTAGGGCAAGAACTAGGTAGAGTGCTAATGTCAGGTCTATGGTTTGGTTAGGGATAGTGTTATGGTTAGTTTTATATTTAGGTCTACTGTAAGGGTTAGGTTTAGGGTAAGGGTCAGGTTTAGAGCTAGGTTTATTATTAGAGTCAGTGTCTTGTTCAGAGTTTGGTTTGGGTTATGGTTTAGGTTTAGTGCTCGAATTAGCGTTAGTGTTAGTGTTAGGGTTAGGTTAGAGTAATTGATAGGGTTAGGTTTAATGTTCAGGTTAGGTTTAGGTAATGAATAGGGTTAGTGTTAGTGATAGGTTTATGTTTAGGCCTAGGGTTAGCATTTGGGTTAGGCTTATGTTTAGGGTAATGGATAGGTTTAGGGCTAGGATTATGGTCACAATTTGGTCTAGGATTAAGGTTTGGGTTATCATTAGGCCTAGGGTTAGTGTTAGGGTTATGTTTTTGGTAAGTGTTAGGGTTTGATCTATGGTTAGTGCCAGGGAGAGGGTTAGAGTTAGTGTCAAGTCTAGGTTTTGGATTAGGGTTAATTTTAGGGCTAGGATTAGCATTAGGGTTAGGTTTATGTTTAGGGTAATGGATAGATTTAGAGCTAGGGTTTTGTTTTGGTTATGGTTAGGATTAGGGCTAGGATTAGGGTTAGGGTTAGGATTAGGGCTAGGGTTATGTTTATGTTAAGGGTTAGTGTTTGACCTAGGTTTACAGCTAGGGCGAGCGTTAGGGCTTGGGTTAGGTCTATGGTTAAGGTTAGGGTTAGGCTTAGGGCTTGGGTTAGGGTTAGAATTAGGGCTATGTTTTGTGTGAGGTTTAGTGCTCTCATTAGGGCTATTGGTAGTGAAAGAGCTAGGGTTAGGATTATGGCTAGGTCTAGTGTTAGGGTTATGGCTAGATTTGGGGTTAGCATAAAGTTTAAAGGTAGGTTTGTGTTAGGGTAAGAGTCATTGTTCGGGTTAGGGTTAGGTTTAAGTTTATGGCCAGAATTAGGGCTAGGTTCAGGTATAGGGGTAGGGTTAGGTTAGGTTAAGGGTTATCATTAAGCCTAAGACTAGATGTTTGTTTAGGGATAGTGCTAGAGTTATGGCTAGATTTAGGATTAGGCTTTTTTGTAGTTCTGGTGTTAGGGTTAGGTTTAGGTATAGGGTTACCTGTAGGGCTAATGTTAGGTTTCGGTTTAGGTTTAGGGTCAGGTTTAAACCTAGGGTTAGAGTTAGGGTCAGAATAAGGGTCAGGGTTAGGTTTAGAGTTTGGATTAGGTTTAAAACTAGAATGAGGGCTAGGGTCAGGATTAGTATTAGAGTTATGGTTTGGGGTAGATAAGGATTAGGGTTGGGTGTAGGGTAGCATTAGGGTGAGGGTTTGGCTTAGGGTAAGGGACAGGGTTCGAGCTAGGGTTGGGGATATTATTAGGATTAGGGATAGGGCTAGGGTTAAGGTTAGGGTTAGGTTAAAACTAGGTTTTGGTCTCAGATTAGGGCTAGGTTTTCTGTTAGGGTAGGGCCATGGCTAATTGGAACTAGAGTTCCAATTAGGTTATTTTTAGGGTTAGGTTTAGGGTTAGGGTGATGTTTAGGGTTAGGGTGATCTTTAGAGCTAGGGTTAGTGTTAGGGTCCGAGTCAGGGTCAGTGTAAGTTCTAGAGTTAGGATTGGGACTCAAATTAGTGCTAGGGTTAGGGCTAAGTATAGGGTTAGGGTTTGATTTAGGGTACGGTTTAGGGTTAAGCCTATGACTCAGTTTTATTTGAGTGCTTGGGCTGGGGTTAGAGCTAGTTTTCCAATTAGCATTAGGCATAGGGCTAGTGTTAGGGTGAGGTTTAGGCTTAGATTTAGGGTTAGGTTTAGAGTTAGGATTAGATATAGGTTTAGGGCTAGGGCAAACATTAGGGCTAGGGTTGGGGCTAGGCTTAAAGCTAGGGTTTGGGTTATTTTAAGGGATAGATTTAAAACTAGGGATAGGACTACAATTAGAGTTAGAGTTAGTCTTAGGGCTATGGTTAGAGTTACATCAAAATTAGTACTAGGATTAGCACTAGGATTAGTGTTAGGGCTAGGCCTAGTTTTAGGGCTAGGTTTAGGGTTAGGGTTAGGACTAGACTAGGTTAAGTGCTAGGATTAGTGCTAGGTTTTATGTTAGGTTTAGGGGTAAGATTAGGGCTAGGGCTAATGTCAGGTCTAGGTTTATGGTTAGGGTTAGTTTTAGGGAGATGTTTATGGCTAGTTTTAGGGTAAACATTAGGTTGAGTGTTAGGGTCAGTTTTAGAGATAGGGTTATTATTAGGTTCCCAGTAACAGTTATGGTTTGGGTCAGGTTAAGGTTAAGGGTTAGAGCTCTAATTAGTGTTAGGTTTTAGGCTAAGGTCAGGGTAATAGATATGGTTAGGTTTACGATTCAGGTTAGGTTTAGGGTAATGGATAAATTTAGGGTTAGAGATAGGGTTAGGGTTATCCTAGAGTTAGCATTCGGGTTAGGGTTAGGTTTAGGGTAATAGATAGGGTTAGAGCTAGGGTTAGTTCTAGGTTTATGGTTAGGATTAAGATTAGGGCAAGTTTTAGGGTTAGGGTTAGGGTTAGGGTAATGTTTAGGGCTAGGGCCAGGGTAAGGGTTAGGGTTAAAAAGAGGTGTAGGCCTCAGATTAGGGCTATGTTTTGGGTTAGGTTAGGGCTAGGGTTAGGGCTACAGCTAATTTAAAAACTAGGGCTATGACTGGGGCCACTTTTAGTGTTAGATTTAGGGCTATGAGTAGTTTTAGAGTTAGGTTTATTTTTAGGGTGATGTTAGAGGTAGGGTTAGTTACAATATCAGAGTCAGGGTCAAGGTTAGTTTTAGGGTTAGGATAGGTCTAGAATTAGGGCTAGGGTTAGGGCCAGGTGTTGGGTTAAGTTTTGGTTTAGGTTAATGTTTAGGGTTAAGGCTATAGCTCGGGTTTGTTTTAGGGCTAGAACTAGGTTAGGGCTAGTTTTAGAATTAGCATTAGTGTTAGGACTGATGTTAGTGTGAGTTTTATGGTTAGGTTTAGGGTTAGATTTAGAGTTATGGTTAGATCTAAGGTTAGGGCTAGGGCTATGTTTAGGGCTAAGGTTAGGGCAAGTGTTAGGGTTATGGTAAGGGATAGGGTTAGAACTAGGAATAGGGCTAGGGTGAGAGTTGGAGTTAGTCAGTGCTAGTGTTAGGGTTAGGGTTAGGGCTAAATTAGGGCTAGGATCGGGTCTAGGGCTAGTTGTAGTTTTAGGTCTAGGGCTAGGGTTTGGGTTACGTTTAGGGGAAGGCTTGGGTTATAGCCTGCTTCAGAACTAGGTCGAGGGATAAAATTAGGGATAGAGCTAATTTAGGGTACAGGTTAGGATCAAGGCTAGGTTTAGGGCTAGGATGAGGGCTAGCATTTGTGTTAGGGTTATGACATATATTAGGGCTAGGGCTAATATCATGTCTAGGTTTACGGTTAGGGATAGTTTTATGGTAAGGTTTATGGCTAGGTCTAGTGTCAGAGTTAGGTTTAGGGTAAGGTTCAGGTTTACAGCTAAGGGTATTAAAATGGTCAGGGTAAAGATTTGGGTTTGGGTAGGTTAAGGTTTAGGGTTAGGACTCAAATTAGCATTATGGTTAGAGTTAGGGTTAGGGTAATGTATAGGGTCAGGTTTATGCTTCAGGTTAGGTTTAGGGTTCAGATTAGGTTTAGGGTAATGGATAGGGTTAGGGTTAGGCCTGGTGTTAGCATTAGGGTTATGGTTATCTTTAGGGTAATTGATAGGGTTAGAGCTAGTGTTAGGGAGAGAGTTATGGTTAGGATTATGGCTAGAGTTAGGGTTAGTTTTAGGGTTAAGGCTAGGGTTAGGGTTAGGTTTAGGGTACGCTTTAGGGTTTGAGCTAGTGTTAGTGCTAAGGCTAGGGTTAGGTTTAGGGTTAGGACTAGAGTTAAGGTTATGGTTAGGGTTAGTATTATGGTTAGGTCTAGGATTATCATTAGGTTTAGGGTAATGGACAGGGTTAGATGTCGGGTTAGGTTTTGTGTTAGGTTTAGGACTAGGGTCAGGGTTAGATTTAGGTTATGGTTAGGGTTTGAGCTAAGGTTAGACTATGGCAAGAATTGTTTAAAGTTAGGTCTACGGTTAGGTTTATGGTTAGGATTAGAATAGGTTTGGGGTTAGGGCTATGGTTATTGTGAGGTTTATGGTTAGGGTTAGGGTAATGAGTGAGGTTAGAGCTAGGGTTAAAGCTAGGGTTCAGTTTAGGATTAGGGATAGGGTTATGGTTAGGCTTAGGCTTAGTGTAAGTCTTATGGTTAGGTTAAGGGTAAGGGTCAGAGATTGAGTAAGTGTTAGGGCTAGGTTAAGGGTTCGGGTTAGAATCAGGGCTAGGGATAGAGTTAGGGTAAGTGTTGGGGCTAGGATTAGCATTAGGTTTAGGGTTACGGTTAGGGTAATGGATAGAGTTAGAGCTAGGGTTTGGGCTATGGTTACGGTTAGGATTAGGGCTAGGATTTGGATTAGGGTTTGGGCTAGGGTTATGTTTAGGGTAAGGGTGAGGGTTTGAGCTAGATTTAAGGCTAGGCCTAGGTCGAGGGTTAGGTTCAGCATTAGGTCTAGGGATAGGATTATTGTAGGTTTTGGGTTAGGGTTAGGTTATGGCTAGGGTTATCATTAGGGTTAGGATTAGAATTAGGATAATGGATACGGTTATATACAGGTTTAGGTGTAGGGTTAGGGTTAGATTTAGTTTTAGGGTTAGGGTTAAGGCTATGATTATGTTTAGGATTATGGTATGGTTTAGGTTTAGGGCTATGGCAAGTGTTAAGTTTAGGGTTTGAACTAGGATTAGTTTTTTTTTTTTTTTTTAGGGTTAGGGTTAGAGTTACTGCTAGGGTTATCAATTGGGTAAGGATCAGCGTTCGGGTAATGGGTGGTTTAGAGCTAGGTTTAAGGCTAGAATTAAGGTTAGGATTAGGGCTAGTGTTAGTTTTAGAGTTAGGGATAGGTCTAAGTTATATTTAGGGTAAGGATTAGGCTTCAAGCTAGGTTTAGGACTAAGGCTAGGGTTGGGATTAGGATTAGGGCTAGAGTTAGGGTTAGGGGTAGGCTTAGGGCTAGGTTTAGGCCTAGGATTTGCTCTAGGTTTTATGTTAGGTTAAGGCAAAAGGATAGGGCTATGGACAATGTAAGAGCTAGGGTTATGATTAGGACTAGTTGTAGGGTTAGGGTTATGGCTAGGTCTAGTGTTAGATTTATATTTTCGGTTAGGGTCAGTTTTAGAGGTAGATTTACTGTTAAAGGCAGGGTCAGTGTTTGGGTTAGAGTTAGAATTAGGTTTAGAGCCATAATTAGGACTAGGTTTAGGTCTAGGAGTAGGTTTAGTGTTTGGGTTAGGTTAAGGGTTATTGTTAGGACTAGGTTTCTGTTTAGGTCTAGGGTAGAGTTAAGGCTACATTTAGAATTAGGTTTAGGTCTATAGTTAATGTTAGGGTTTGATCTAGATTTAAGGTGAGGCTTAGACATAGGGTTAGTGATAGGGTCAGAATAAGGGTCAGGGTTAGCATTAGGATTTGGGATAGAGTTAGAGCTAGAGTGAGCACTATGGTTAGGACTATTAATGGGGTTAGGGTTATGGTTAGTGTAATGGGTAGGTTTAGAGCTATGTTTAGGGCTAGGGTTAAGTTTAGAATTAGGGCTAGGGTTAGCTTCAGAGTTAGGGATAGATCTAAGTTTATATTTAGGGTAAGGATTAGGCTTTGAGCTAGGGTTTGGACTAAGGCTAGGGTTAGGATTAGGGTTACGGCTAGGATTATGGTTAGAGTCACGTTTAGGGCTAGGTTTAAGCCTAGGATTTGCTCTACATTTTGGGTTAGATTAAGGCGTAAGGTTAAGGCTATGGGTAATGTAAGAACTAGGGTTATAATTAGAGCTAGTTGTAGGGTTAGGGTTATAGCTAGGTGTAGTGTTAGGTTTAGGTTTTCATTTAGGGTCAGGTTTAGAGATAGGTTTAGTGTTAAAGGGAGGGTCAGTATTCAGATCAGAGATAGAGTTAAGGTTAAAGCCATATTTAGGATTAGGCTTATGTCTAAGATTAGGTTTCGTCTTTGCCTCAAGTTAAGGGTTATTGTTAGGGCTAGGGCTAGGGTTTTTCTTAGGTCTAGGGCTAGAGTTAAGGCTAGATTTAGGATTATGTTTAGGTCTAGGGCTTGTGATAGGGTTAGGCTTAGGGTAAGTATTGGTAGGGCTAGCGTTAGGGTTTGGTCTAGGGTTAGGGTCAGGTTTAGATCTAGGGTTAGTGTTATGGTCAGAATAAGGGTCAGGGTTAGGGTTAGGGTTATGGTTTGGGATAGGGTTAGAGCTAGAATGAGGGCTATTTTTAGTACTATTAATTGACTTAGGGTTTTTGTTAGCCTTAGGATTAGAGATAGGTCTAGGGTTACCATTAGGGTTAGCATTTTGCTTACGGTTAAGGATAGGGTTAGAGCTAGTGTTAGGGGTAGCTGTTGGGGTAGGGTTAAAGGTAGGTTTAGGGCTCAGTTAGGGTTAGTTTTTCTGTTAGGTTTAGGGCTAAGGTTAGTAAAATGGGTATTGTAAGAATGAGGGTTAAAATTAGCTTTCTATTT
The DNA here is from genome assembly GCF_047511675.1 of Marmota flaviventris. NCBI lineage: Eukaryota > Metazoa > Chordata > Mammalia > Rodentia > Sciuridae > Marmota > Marmota flaviventris. Next base: position 234,083 of record NW_027288450.1, read on the forward strand.
AGGGTTAGTTTTAGGGGTTAGACCTCTAGTGTTAGGGTTAGTTTTAAGGTTATGTTAATATTTAGAGCTAGGATTAGTATTAGAACAGAAGTCAGGGTCAGAGTTAGTTTTAGGGTTAGGGTTAGGACTCAAATAAGGGTTAGGGTTACTGTTAGGTTTCGGTTTAAGGTTAGAGTGGTGTTTAGAGCCTGGGTGAGTGTTAGGATATGAGTCATGGTCAGGGATAGTTTAAGGATATGGTTAGGACTCTAATTAGGGCTAGGGTTATGTCTAGTTGTAGTGTTGGGGTTTGGTTTCAGTTAAAGTTTAGAGTTAGGGCTACTGCTCAGTTTTTTTTAGTCCTAGGGTAAGGGTTAGGGCTACTTTTACAATTAGCATTAGGGTTAGGGCTAGTGTTAGTGTTAGGCTTATGCTTAGTGTTAGGGTTACATTAAGAGTTAGGATTAAGTCTAAGGTTAGGGCTAGAACTAAGGATAGGGCAAGGGTTAGGGTTACAGTAAGGAATAGGGTTAGATCTAGGGATAGAGTTAGTGTGAAAATTAGAGTTAGTCTTAGGGCTAGGGTTAGGGTTAGGAATATAGTTAAATTAGGGGTAGGATTAGGGCTAGTTTTATTGTTCAGCTTAGGCCTATTATTAAGGTTAGGTTTAGGGTTAGGTTTAAGTTTAGGATAAGGGATAGCGTTGTAGCTAGTTTTAGAGGTAGGTTGGGGGTTAGAGTTAGGGTTAGGGGTAGGGTTAGTGTTAAGTTTATGATTAAGGATAGGTTTAGGGCTAGGATGAGGGCTAGTGTTTGTTTTAGTGTTAGGGCTAGGATTAGTGCTAGGGCTAACATCAGGTCTAGGGTTATGGTTAAAGATAGTTTTGTGGTTAGGTTTATGGCTACGTCTAGTGTAAGTGTTAGGTTTATAGTAAGGTCATGTTTAGAGCTAGGGTAATTATTCGGTTTAGGGTCAGGTTTAGGGTTTGGTTTAGGTTAGGATTTAGGTTTAGGCCTCAAAGTACCATTAGGGTTATGCTTAGGGTAATAATAAGTTTTGGTTTAGGGTTCAGGTTAGGTTTAGGGTAATTCATAGGGTTTGGGTTAGCGATAGGGTTAGGATTAGACCTAGGGTTAGTATTTGGGTAAGAGTTATGTTTAGGGTAATATATAGGGTTAGAGCTAAGTTTAGAGCTAGAGTTATGGTTAGGAATAGGTCTTGAGTTAGGGTTGGGTTTAGTATTAGAACTGGGGTTAGGTTTAGGGTTATGTTTACTGTAAGGGTTAGGCATTGAGCTAGGGTTAGGGCTGGTGTGATGGTTAGGTTTAGGGTTAAATCTAGGGATAGGATTGTGGTAGGATTAGAGTTAGGGTTAGGGTTAGGGTTAGGTTTCTAGTAATGAATACAGATAGATATAGGATTAGCGTTAGGGTTATATTTCGGTTTAGGGTTAGGGTTAGGGCTATGGTTACATTTAGGTTTATGGTAAGGGTTAGGGTTTGAACTACAGTTAGGGCTATGACAAGTGTTACATTTAGGGTTATGTCTAGAGGTAGTTTTCAGGTTAGGGTTAGGTTTAGCATTAGGGTTCGGGCTAGGATTATCAATAGGCTTAGTGTTAGGGTTAGGGTATTGGGTAGTTTAGAGCTAGGTTTAGGAATAGGGTTAAGTATAGGGTTAGGGCTAATGTTAGGGTTAAAATTAGGGATAGGTCTACGTCTATGTTTAGGGTAAGGGTTAGGCTTTGAGCTATTGTTAGGGTTAGGTTTAGGGTTAGGGTTAAGGTTTAGCTAGGTTTAGGTCTCAAGTTAGGGCTAGTGTTAGGGCTAAGGCTAGGGATAGGGAAATAGCTAATGTAAGAACTAGGTTTACAATTATGGTTGTTTTTAGGTTTAGGGGTATGGGTATTTCTAGTGTTAGGGTTAGGGTGATATTTATAGCTATGGTTAGTGTTAGGATATGAGTCATGGTCAAGGTTAGTTTTAGGGTTAGTGTTAGGACCCGAATTAGGGCTAGGGTTACTGTTAGGGTTTGGTATAAATTTGGGGTTGTGTAGAGATAGGGTGAGTGTTAGGATATGAGTCAGAGTCAGAGTTATTTTTAAGGTTAGAATTAGAACTCGAATTAGGGCTAGAGTTTGGTCTAGGTGTAGTGTTAGAATTTGGTTTAAGTTAAGGTTTAGGTTTTGGCCTCTTGCTTGGTTTTGTTTTTGTGCTAGTGGTTGGGTTAGGACTTGTTTTATGATTAGCATTAGGGTTAGGGCTAGGGCTATGGTGTGGGTTAGGATTAAGGCTAGGGTTAAGGTTAGGATTAGGTCTAGATTTTGTGTTATGTTTATTGCAAGAATTAGGGCTAGGGATAATATCTGGTCTAGTGTTACAGTTAGGGATAGTTTTAGGGTTAGGTTTAGAGAAAGGGTCAGGTTTAGAACTAGGGGTATTATTAGAGTCAGGGTCAGTTTTGGGGTTTGATTTAGGTTAAGGTTTAGGTTTAGGGCTCAAATTAACATTAAGGTTATATTTGGGTTAGGGTAATGGATAGGGGTTAGGATTAGGGTTCAGGTTAGGTTTAGGGTAATGGATATGGTTAGGTTTTGCGATAGGTTTAGGGTTAGGCCAAGGGTTAGCATTAGGGTTAAGGTTATCATTAAGGGTAATTTATAGGGTTATGATTAGGATTAGGGCTAGAGTTAGGGTTAGGGTCAAGGTTAGGGCTAGGGTTAGTTAGGATTAGGATAAGGGTATGGTTTAGGGTTTGAGCTAGGTTTAGTTCTAGGGCTAGGGTTAGGTTTAGGTTTATGGTTATGGTTAGTGTTAAAGTTAGGGCTAGGGTTAACATTAGTGTTAGGGTAATCAATAGGGTTAGGTGTCATTTTAGAGTTAGGATTAGTATTAGGGTTAGGGTAGGGTTAGGTTTTGGATAAGGGTTAGGATTTGAGCTAGGATTAAGGTTAGGTTTAGGGTTAGGTTTCTGGTTAGTTCTAGGGTTAGGTTTATGTTTAGGGTTAGAGTAGGTTTAGGTTTAGGTCTAGGTTTATCATTAGGGTTAGTTTTAGGGTTAGGGTAATGGGTAGGGTTCGATCTAGTGTTAGGGCTAGGGTTATGTTCAGGATTAGGGCTAGGGTGAGGGTTACAGTTAGGCCTTGTGTTAGTGTTATGGTTAGGTTAAGGGTAAGGGTTAGGGATCAAGCTAGGGTTATGGCTAGTGTGAGGTTAGGTTTAAGTCAGGGCTAGGGTAGGGTTAAGGTTAGGGATAGTGCTAGGGTTAGCAATAGGTTTAGGGTTACAGTTAGGGTAATGGATAGAGTTAGAGCTAGGGTTAGTGTGACATTTAGGGTTTGGACTAGGGTTATGTTTAGGGTAAGGTAGGGTTTGAGCTTGGGTTAGGGCTAGGGTGAAGGTTAGGGTTAAGGTTAGGGCTAGGTTTAAGTTTAGGGTTCTGCTTAGTGTTAGGTTTAGGGCTACAATTAGGGCTAGGTTTTGTGTGAAGTTTAGGGCTAGTGTTAGATTTATGGTTAATCTAAGAGCTAGGGTTATGGTTATGGCTAGTTTTAGGTTTAGTCTACTGTTAGGGTTAGTTTGGGGGTTAGGTTAAGATTTAGGGTTAGGGTTTGTGTTACGGTAAGGGTCAGTGTTTGGGTTAGGGTTTCTTTTAGGTTTACGGCCATAATTAGGACTAGGGTTATGTCTAGGGTGAGTTAGTCTTTGGGTTAAGTTAAAGGTTATTGTTAGGTGGAGGGCTAGAGTTATGGCTATATTTAGGATTAGATTTAGGTCTAGGGCTAGTGTTAGTGTAGATATAGGTTTACTAGTAGGGCTAGTGTTGGGTTTCGTTTTAGGGGTAGGGTCAGGTTTAAATCAAGGGTTAGTGTTAGGGTCAGAATAAGAATCATGGTTAGGGTTAGAGTTGGGTTAAGTTTAGAGCTAGAATGAGGGCTAGGGTTAGGACTAGTAATAGAGTTAGGGTTTGGAGTAGACTAAAGATTAGGGTTAGAACTAGGGTAACAATAGGGTGAAGGTTTGACTTAGTGTAAGGGATAAGGTTAGATCTAGGTCTAGGACCAGGGATAGGGTCAGGGTTAGGGCTAAGGTTAGGGTTATGGTTAGGATTAAGGCTAAGTTTAGGGCTAGTATTAGGCCTAGGGTTTGTGTTAGGGTCAGGGCCAGCATTAGGGATAGGGCTAATGTCAGGTCTAAGGTTAGACTTAGGGATATATTTAGGGTTATGATTATGGCTAGGTATAGTGTAAGGGTTAGGTCAAAGTTTAGGGTATGGTTTAAAGCTAGGGATATTATTAGGGTCAGATTCAGGGCTATGGTTTGGGTTAGGTTAATGATTAAGTTTTGGGCTCAAATTAGGTTTAGGTTTAGGGTTAGGCTTATGGATATGGTTAGGTTTAGTGCTCAGGTTAGGTTTAGGGTAATAGATATGTTTAGGCTTAGGAATAGGTTTAGTGTTATCCTAGAGTTAAATTTAGGGTATGGTTAGGGTTAGGGTAATGGATAGGGTTACAGCTAGGTTTAGGGCTAGGGTTATGGTTAGGATTAGGGCTAGGGTAAGGTTTAGGGTTTGGGCAAGTTTTGAGGTTAGGGTTAGGGCTAGGGTTAGGGTTATTGTTAGGGTTAAAGGTAGTGTTAAGTCTCTGATTAGTGCTTGTTTTGGGGCTAAATTAGGGGTAGGAATAGGTCTAGGGTCTGTGTTAGGGTTAGGCCTAGTGTTAGGCTTAGGTTTAGGTTTAGGGATAGGGTTAGGTTTAGGGGAAAAGATGGGATTATAGCTAGGTTTAGGGCTAGGTAGAAAATTAGAATTATGGTTAGGGATAGGGTTATGGTTTTGGTTATTAATAAGGCTAGCTTTAGGGCTAGGTTGAGGTCTATGGTTTGTTTAAGGGTTATTGCAAGAATTGGGGCAAGAGATAGTGTCCAGTCTAGGGTTATGGTTAGGGACATATTTAGGGTTGGATTTATTGCTAGATCTAGTGTAAGGGTTATGTTTAGAGTAAGGGTTAGGTATAGAGCTAGGTGTATTATTAGGGTTAGAGTCAGGTTTAGGGTTTAGTTTAGGTTAGGATTTAGGGTTAGGTCTTGAATTAGCATTAGGATAGGGTTAAGGTAATGAGACTGTTAGGTTTAGACTTTAGGTTAGGTTTAGGATAATTGATATGGTTAGAGTTAGTGATAGGGTCCGGTAGGCCTAGGGTTAGAATAAGGGTAAGGGTTATGATTACGGTAATGGATAGGGTTAGAGCTAGTGTTAGGGCTAGGGTTATGATTACTATTAGGCCTAGAGTTAGGGTTAGGGTTAGGTTTAGGGATAGGGTTAGGATTAGGGTTAGGGTATGGTTTAGGGTTTGAGCTAGGGTTAGTTAGCACTAGGGCAAGGGTTAGATTTAGAATTATGTCTATGTTAGAGTTACAGTTAGGGTCTGGATTACTGTTATTGTTAGGGCTAGGGTTATCATTAGGCTCAGGGATTGCGATAGGGTTAGCGTTTGGCCTAGGGTTAGTGTTAAGTGTAAGTTTAGGGCTAGTTTTAGGATTAGTGTTAGGGTTATGGCCAGTGTTAGGCTGAGGTTTAGGCTTAGGGTTAGGGTTAGCTTTAGAGTTAGGTTTATATCTAGGGTTAGCACTAGGCTGAAGGTTAGGTCTCAGGTTTGGCCAAGGGTTAGGTCTAGGTTTTGGGTTATGTTAAGTGGTAGGTTTAGAACTATTAATGAACTAGGGTGAGAGTTAAAGTTAGTTTTAGGGCTAGAGTTAGGGTTACAGTTAATGTTAGGGCTAAATTATGGCTAAGATTAGGGCTAGGGTTAGTGTTAGGGTTAGGCCTAGGTTTAGGTCTAGAATTAGCATTAGGATTAGGGTAGGGTAAGGTTTGATGTTACAGCTAGGTTTAGGGCTAAGGCAAGGGATAAAATTAGGGTTACGGCTAGGGTTAAGTTTAGGGTTATGATTAAAGCTAGTGTTAGGCCTAGGATTAGGGCTACAGTTTGTGTTAGGATTAGGGCTATCATTAGGACTAGGTTTAATATCAGGTGTAGGGTTATGGTTAGGGTAAGTTTTAGGGATAGGTTTATGGCTAGGTATGGTGTAAGGGTTAGAATGAGGGTTAGGGTCAGCTTTAGATGTAGGGGTATTATTAGGGTCAGGGTCATGGTTAGGGTTTGGTTTAGGTTAAGGTTGAGGGTTAGGGCTCAAATTAGCAGTAGGGTTAAGGTTATAGTTAGGGTAATGGATATGGTTAGGTTTAGGGTTCAGGTTATTTTTATGGTAATGGATTGGTTAGGGTTAGAGATAGTGTTAGAGTTGGGCCAGGGGTTAGCATTAGGTTTAGGGTTAGGGTTAAGATAATGGATAGGGTTAAAGCTAGGGTTAGGGCTAGGATTATGGTTAAGGTTAGGGCTAGTTTTAGGATTAGGTTTAAAGTTAGTGCAAGGATTAAAGTTAGGGTTAGGCTTAGGGTAAGTGTTACAGCTAGGTTTAGGGTTAGTGTTAAGGTTAAAGGTATGGTTGGGTCTCAGATTTGGGCTTGGTTTGGGGTTATGTTAGGGCTAGTGTTAGGGATACAGCTAATGTAAGAACTAGGGTTATGATTAAGGATAGTTTTAGAGTTACCATTAGGGCTAAGTCTAGTTTTAGGATTAGGTTTAGGATTAGGGTGATGTTTTGAACTAGGGATAGTGTTAGGGTCAAAGTCAGGATCAGGGTTCATTTTAGGGGTAGGGATAGGGCTCAAATTAGGAGTAGGCTTAGGGCTAGATGTCGGGTAAGGATTTGGTTTAGGTTAAGGTTTAGGGTTAGTGCTATGGCTCGGTTTTGTTTTAGGGATAAGCCTAAAATAAATGGTAGTTTTACAATTGGCATTAGTGTTATTGCTATTGATAGTGTAAGTTTAGGCTTAAGGGTAGATTTAGAGTTATGGTTAATTATAGGGTTAGAGCTATGGCTAGGGTTAGACCAAAGTTTGGGGCTAGTGTTTGGGTTATGGTCAGGCATAGGGTTAGAACTAGGAATAGGGCTAGGGCGAGAGTTAGTTAGTCTTAGGTCTAAGGTTAGGGTTAGGCTTAGGGTTAGGTTTAGGGGAAGGGATTCCTGTTTGATATCCACCTCCATTTCCATTTACCCATATAGGTCCAAATGAAGTGAAACCTTAAAATACAAAGTGTTCATGATAAAGAACCATTGATTCGAGAAGGCCCAAAACATGGGAGCATACTAAGGCTAGATAAAAGATAAATCCTGCCCAGTATCAAAGAAACTTAAACAAAATAACTCTCACCCTAACATTACCTCTAACCATAGCCCTAGCCCTAAACCTAAACCAAACCCTAACCCTAACCTGATTAGAGAACCATTGATCCTAGAAGTCCCGCATTTGGGAGCCTTGTGGGGCAAGCTAAGTAATGAATCCTATGCAGCATCAAACAAATCTGACCAAATAATTATGGGAGGTATTTTAGTACATGCATATTTCCCTGTTTTCTCCTAAAGGGCCCTTGGATATAGTTGTTTTTGCATCCTTAAGCTTAGGCCTACTTTCACAAGGAACATACCAGAGTCCCTACAGAGAACTTATGGAGTGTGTGAAGTTTCAAGCAGCACAAACCCTGTTTGATTTTCAACTCTATTAACTTTCTTATATAGCTCAAAATGAAGTGAAATCTTAAAATACAAATTTTTCCTGAGAACAAACCTGTGAACGGAGAAGTCCTAAACCTGGGGAGCAGAGTAAATCTAGATAAAAGATAAATCATGCCAAGTATCAAAGAATTTTGATAAAACTATCTCTAACCCTAACACTAGCTCTAACCCTAACTATTCCCCTAACACTAACTTTTTATGGAACTTTTGACCGTAAAATTTGCAAACCTGGGCAGCCTAGTAGGGCAAGCTCAGGGATGGATGCTGTACAGTATCAAAGAAACCTGACCAAATAATTGATGGAGTATATCAGTACATGCATATTTCCCTGTTATCTCCTAAAGGACTCTTGGATAAAGTTGTTTTTACATGCTTCACCTTAGGCCTACTTTCACAAGAACAAACCAGAGATTTCCCACAGAGAATTGATGGCGTGTGAAGTTTCAAGCAGCGAGCACCAATGCTGTTTGATTTACAGCTCCATTTCCTTTTTCCCATATAGGACAAAATGAACTGAAACTTTAAAATACAAACTGTTCCTTACAGAGAACCATTGAACGTAGGAGGCCCAAGCATGTTGAGTATAGTAAGGCCAGGAGAAAAATGAATCCTATCCAGTATCAAAGAAATTTGAACAAAACTGACTCTAACCCTAATACTAGCTCTAACACTAGCCCTAACACTAACCTTAACACAAACCCTAACCTGTTTAAAAAATGGTGATCCTAGAAGTCCCAAACTTGGGTAGCCTAGTGGGTAAGCTATCAGATGAATTCTATGCAGTATTTCTCTGTTTTCTGCAAAAGGGGTCTCAGATAAAGTTGATTTTGCCATCTTCATCTTAACACTACTTTACCAAGGAACAAACCAGAGAGTTCCCACAGAGGACTGATTCAGTGTCTGAAATTTTAAGCAGCTAGCACCAACCTGGTTTGATTTCAACCTCCATTTTAATTTGCCTATATAGGCCAATATGAAGTGAAACCTTAAAATACAGAGTGCTCCTGATAGTGAACCATAGAAACAAGAAGGCCCAAACCTGGGGAGCATATTAAGGCTAGGTAAAAGATGACTCCTTCCAAGTATCAAAGAAATTTGAACAAAACAAACTCTCACCCTAACACTACATCTAACCCTAGCCCTAACCCTAAACCTAACACTAACCTAACCTGATTAGAGAACCATTGATCCTGGAAGTCCCACATTTGGAAAGCTTTGTGGGGCAAGCTAAATAATGAATCCTATGCAGTATCAAACAAATCTGACAAAATAATTGTAGGAGGAATTTCAGTGCATGCATATTTCCCTGTTTTCTCCTAAAGGGCTCTCAGATAAAGTTGTTTTTGCATGCTTCAGGTTAGGCCTACAATCACAAGGAACATACCATAGTGTCCACACATAGAATTGAGGGTGTGTGTGCAGTTTCAAGGAAGTAGCATAAACCCTGTTTGATTTCCATGTCAATTTCCATTTACTCATATAAATCAAAATGAAGTAAAATGAAAATATTTGAACCCAAAGACCTAAACTTGGGGAACCGAGTAAGGATAGTTTGAATCCTGGATTTTATCAAAAAAAATTGAATAAAGTAACTGTAATCCTAACACTAACTCTAAACCAAGCCCTAATCCTAAGCCTAAACATTAACATAGCCCTATCCCTAACTATAACTTTAACCCTAATTTTAACTGTAACCATTGCCCAAACCCTAGCTCTAACTCTATCCATTACCATAACCCTAACCCTAACCCTAATGGTAACTGTAGCCCTAACCTTAAGCTTTACCCTATACCTGCTCTAGCCCTAACCCTGCCCTAGAACTAAACCTAGCTCAAACTCTAACACTTACCCTAAACCTACCCCTAACCCTAAGCCTAACCCTAAACCTAACTCTAACACTAGCCCTAATCCTAACCATAAACCTAGCCCCAACCCTAGCTGTAATCCTATCCATTACCCTAAATATAAGCCTAACCCAAATGCTAACAATAGGACTAAACCTAACTGAATAGCTATCCCTAAAGCTATTCAAAACCCTAAACCTAACCTGAACCCTAAATCGAACCCAATAAATTACCCAAAACCTAATGTTAATTTGAGTCTTAACCCTAGACCTTAATCTAAACCAATCCCTAACCCTGATTCTGATCCTAATAATACACCTAGATCTGAACCTGACCTTTACCCTAAACCTAACCCTTACATTAGACCTAGCCATAACCTAACCCTAAAACTATCCTTAACCATAATACTAGACCTGACATTAGCCCTAGCCCTAATCCTATCAATATCCCTAACACAAACCCTCATCCTAGCCCTAAGCCTAGCCTTAATCCTAAACTGGACCCTAACCCTAGCCCTAACCCTAAGTACAACCCTTGCCCTAGCCCTAAACCTAGCTATAACCCCATTTTTCCCCTAACTCTAACCCTACCCCTTACCCTAAAACTAACCTTAACTCTAGCCCTAATGCTAGGCCTACCCCTCACACTTATCCTAGCACTAATCCTAGCCCTAATTTAGCACTAACCCTAAACCTACTCCTAACCCTAGCCCAAAGAATAACACTACCTTTCACCCTAGCCCTATTTCTAGTTCTAACCCTATCCATTACTGTAACAATAACACTAGCCTTAACCTTAGCCCTAATCCTAGCCCTAGCCCTAAACCTAGATCTAACCATAACAATAAATCTAATCTTAAATCTCACCCTACCACTAGCCCTAACACTATTGTTAATCCTAAAGCTTGCCCTAACCTTGGCCCTAGCTTTAAAACAAAACTGAGCCAGAGCACTAACCCTAACCCTAGACCTGACATTAGCCCTATCCCTAATTCTTACCCTAATCCTAACACAAACCCTAAACCTAAACCTAGCCTTAACCCTAGCCCTAATTCGAGTCCTATCCCTAACCCTAAAGTAACATTGATCCTGTCTCTGACTAACCCTATCTCTAATCATCACCCTGAACCTAAACCTAACACTAACATTAGACCTAGACTTAACGCTAACTCTAAAACTAGCCCTATTCATAACATTTTACATTAGACACAGTGATACCCTAGCCCTAACCCAAAACCTAGCCCTAATCCGAGCCCTCACCCTAGCTTTAACACTAACCCTAACCCTAACTCTGGGCTTAATACTTAACCTAAATCTAACCCTAAAACTAAACCTGTCCTAACCTAAAACCTAACTTGAACCATAGCCCTAACCTTAAGCATAACCAAAGCACTAACCCTAGCTCGAATTCTATCCATTACCCTAACCGTGACTCTAACAGAATTCTAACTCAAGGCCTAACCCTAATCATAGCCCTAACCTAACCCTAACCCTAACCCTAACCAGAGTTCTAATCCTATTCGTTACCATTCCCATGACCTAACCTGATCCATACCCCTAATTTTAACCATAACCCTAGCCCTAACCCTACCTTGAATACTATCCATTACCCTAACCATAACCCTACCCAAATTCTAACCCAAGGCCTAACCCTAATCATAGCCATAACCTAACCATAACCCTAGCCCTAACTGTAGCTCTAATCCTATCCATTAGCCTAACCATAACCCTAACCGAATTCTATCCCTAGTCCTAACCCTAACTCTATCACTAACCCTAACCCTATCCATCACCCTAAAACTAACCTGAATCCTAAACCTAACCATAACCATTATGCTAACCCTAACCCTAACGCTAATGCTAATTTGAGCCCTAACCCTAAACGTGAACCTAAACCATACCCTAACCCTGACTCTGACCCTAAAAATATGCTAGATGTAAACCTGACCCAACCCTCAACCTCACTCTTACAGTAGACTTAGCCATAAACCTAACCATAAAACGATTCCTAACCATAACCATAGACCTGTCATTAGCCCTAGCCCTAAACCTAACACAAACCCTAGCTCTAATCCTAGCTCTAAGCCTCGCCTTAATTCTAATCCTAATCTTAACCCTAGCCCTAACCTTAATTTTATCCCTTGCCCTAACCCTAAAGTTAGCTGTAACATCGTACCTTACCCTACCCCTATCGGTAGCCCTAACACTAGCCCTAAACTTAGGCCTAAACCTAACAATAACCCTTGTGTTAATCCTAGCCCTAATTTAGCCTAACCCTAAACCTAACTCTAGCCCTAGCCCTAAGACTAAGTCTCATTCTCGCCCTAGCCCTAGTCCTAGTTCTAAACCTATCCCTTACTGTAAACCAAAACTTAGCCCTATCCCTAGCCCCAACCCTAGCCCTAACATTCACCCTAAACCTAAACATGGATCTAACCCTAACATTAAGCATAAACCTCACCCTAACACTAGCCCTAACCCAAATGCTAACTGGAAAAATAGCTCTAACCGTACCCTAGCCCTAAAACAAACTGAGCCATAACCATAACTCTAACTCTTAACTTAAAACAAGCCCTAACCCTACACCTAGACGTAAACATGGCTTTAATTTGAACTCTAACCCTAACCCTAGAAATAACACTGTTTCTGATTCGGACCCTAACACTAACCCTAGCTCTAAACATCGTCCTAGTGGTAACCCTAAAACTAGCTCTAATTGGAAACGTAGTTCTTATGTTAGCCATAGCCCTAATGCTAACACAAATCCTAGCCCTAATCCGAGCCTTAACCCTAGTTTAAACCCTAACCCTAACCCTAACCATAGCCCTAAACCTAACCCTAACACAAACCCTAACCCTACCTCTAAAACTCTCCCTTACCCCAAGCCAAATCCTCAACCTAATTCTACCCTAGTCCTAACCCTAAACCTTACCCTACCCTGAAACCTAACTTTATTACTAGTCCTAACCATAGTCCTGATTCTAGCTCCAAACCTAACCCAAACCCAAACCCTTACTCTGACCCTTATTTGACCCTAACACTAACCCTAGGTCTAAACCAGATCCCATCCCTAAATGGAACCCTAATAGTACCCCTACTGGTAAAACTATACCTAAACCTAACCATAACACTAGCACTGGACCAAACTTAATCCTTAATAGAGTCATAAATCTAGCCCTAGTCCTACTAGCACTAGCCCTAACAATAACCCATAAACTAATGTAAAGACTAACTGTATCCCTAGATCCAATGCTAGTACTAATTCTGGGCCTAAACCTAAACCTAACTCTAACCCAAACAGTGATCCTTACTATAACCCAAACCCTAGCTCTAAACCTTATCCTAACCCAAAACCTAATCCTAACACTAGACTTATCCATAACCCTAACCCTAAAAATAGTCATAAACATAATCCTAGCTCTTACATTACCCATAGCCCTAATGCCAGCCATAAACCTCCCACAATACCTAGCCATTATCCTAGCCCTAAAACTAGCCCTAATTGTAACCCTGACTGTAACCCTAGAGCTAGACCTAACCCTAACCCTTGCCCTAGCCCTAACCCTAACTCTAATGCTAACACTTACCATAAACCTAACATTAACCCTAGGCCTAAACCTATACTAGCCCTAATTCTAACCTTAACCCTATCCCTAAACTTAGCTCTAATCCTATCCATTACCCTAAAGATAAGCCTAACTTAAATGCTAACCCTAGGCCTAATGCTAACCCTATACCTAACACTAACCTTTTTTCTTACTCTAACCTAACTTGAACCCTAAATCTAACCCTATCCATTACCCTAACCCTAACCCTAACCCTCACACTAAATCAAGCCTTAACCTGAAACCTTAATCTAAACCAAACTCTACCCAGACCCTGACCCTAATAATATACCTAGCTCTAAACCTGACCTTTATCCTAAACCTAACCCTTACACTAGACCTAGCCACAACCTAACCCAAAAACTAACCCTAACCATATACCTAGACCTCATATTAGCTCTAGCCTTAACACTAGCCCTAACCCTAATACAAACCCTAGCCCTCATCCTAGCCTTAATCTTAACCTGAACCCTAACCCTAGCCATACCCCTGATTTTAACCCTCACATTAGCCCTGAATCTAGCTATTACCCCATCCTTTCCCCTAAATCTAACCCTAACCCTGACCCTAACACTAACCCTAAATCTAGCCCTAACCATAGGCCTAACCTGAACTTTAAACCTAACCCTAACCCTAGTTCTAACCCTAGCCCTAATCATAACCATAAGCCTAGCCCTAACGCTAGCTCTAACTCTATCCATTATAATAACAATAACCCTAGCCCTAATGCTAACCCTAGGACTAAACCTAAGCTTATTTCTAAACATATCCCTAACCATTTCCCTAAATCTAACATGAATCCTAATATTAAGCCTAACATTATCCTATCCCTAACCCTATAGCAAATTCTATCCCTAACTTTAAGCCTTAACCTATCCCAAACCCTAACCCAGACCTTGAGCTTAATAATAGGCCTATCGCTAAACCTGACCATAACCTAAACCTTACACTAGATGTAGCCATAATCCTAAATCTAAATCTATCTTTAAACATAATTTTAGACCAGAAATTAGCCATACTTCTAATACTAGGCCTAACCGTAAAACAAACCCTATCTCTTATATTGCCCTAAACCTAAACTTAATCAATAACCTAACCCTAACCCTAGCCCTAACCCTAATTCTAAATATCACCCTAATTCTCAACCTAGCTATAACACCATTCCTTACCCGAAACTTAATCCTACATCTAATCCTAACTCTATGCTTAAGCTGAACACTAACCCTAACCCTAATCCTAGCCCTAATTCTAGCCCTATCACTAACTCTAACCTAACTTTAGCCTGAAGACTAACTCTAATTCTCACACTAGCCCTATTGCTAGTTCTAACCCTATCTCTTACCATAACCCTAACCCTAGCCCTAACCCTAGCCCTATCCTTAGTCCTAGCCCTAACCCTAGATCTAACCCTAACTTTAAATCTAACATTAACCCTAAGCCTAAGCCTAAGCCTAACACTAACACTAACCCTAACCCTAACCCTAATGCTAATTGTAAAAATAGCCCTAACCCTAACTCTGGCAATAAAACAAAACCGAGCAATAGGCCTAACCCTAAACCTTAACTTAAACCAAACAGTAACACTACACCTAGACCTAAACCTAGCCTTAATTCGAGTCCTAACAGTACCATAAAACTAACCCTGACCCTGACTAATATCTTAAACTCACCTAAACACCATCCTAACTTTAAACCAAAACCTAACAGTAATCCTAGCCTTTATTTGAGTCCTAACCCTAACCCTGAACCTGACTCATATCCTAACACTAACCCTAGCTCTAATTATCACCCTAACCTTAAACCTAACACTAACACTAGACCTACCCTAATTCTAAACCTAAAACTAACCCTAATTGTAACCCTAGTTTTTATATTAGCGATTGCACTAAACCTCACACTAACTCTAACACAAAAACTAGCTCTAATCTGAGCCCTAAACCTAGCTTTAACCCTAACTTTAACCCTAGCCCTTACCCTAGCTCTAAACCTATCATTTACCTAAGTGAAACCCTAACCTTAATGGTAACCATAGACCTAATTCTTAGGCTAACCAAAATTCTAACCATTTTAATAGTCCTGACCCTAGCCCTCATTCTAGTTTTAATCCTATCCCAAACCCTAATGCTAATCCTGACCCTTATTCTGACTCTAACACAAACCCTAGTTCTAAACCTGACCGTAACTCTAGAGTAAACCCTTACACTGGCCCTACAGATAATCTTATACATAAACCTAACCCTAACCCTAGCCCTAAGACTATCTTTAATTCTCACACTAGCCTTATTCTTAGTTCTAACCCTATACTTACCATAACCCTAACCCTAGCCCTCAGCCTTGCCCTATCCTTAGTCCTAGCCCTAACCCTATATGTAATCCTAACTCTAAATCTAACTCTAAACCCAATACTAAGCCTAACACTAACATTAGCCCTAACCCTAATGCTAATCGTAAAACTAGCCCTAACCCGAACCCTAGCACTAAAACTAAACCTAGCAATATCCCTAACCCTAAACCTTAATTTAAACCAAACCCCAACACTACACCTAGACCTAACCATAGCCTTAATTCAAGTCCTAACCCTAACCTTAAATCTAACTCTGACTCTGACTCATATCCTAACACTCACCCTAGCTCTAAATACCCTCCTAATATTAAACCAAAACCTAACATTAACCTTATCCCTAATTTAAGTCCTAATCCTATACCTGACCTTGACTCATGTTCTAAAACTAACCTTAGCTCTAAATATCACTCTAACCTTAAAACTAACACTAACACTAGACCTACCCCTAACCTAACTCTAAAACTAACCCTAGTTGTAACTCTAAATCTTATATTAGCCATTGTCCTAATCATAGCCCTAACTTTAACACAAAAAGAAGCCCTAATCAGAGCTCTAAACCTAGCTTAACCCTAACACTATTAATAACTCTAGCCCTAAACCTAGCTCTAACCCTATTCCTTAACCTAGGTGAAACCCTAACACTAATGGTAACCCTAAACCTATCCCTAATCCTTAGGTTAACCAAAATCCTAACCCCATTAATAATCCTGACTCTAGCCCTCATTCTAGCTCTAAACCTATCCCAAACCCTAATGATAACCTGACTCTTATTCTGAACCTAACAATTACCCTAGGTCTAAACCTGACCCTAACCCTAGAACAAACCCTAACACTGGCCCTACTGGTAAACATATACTAAACCTAACCCTAAAACTAGTTCTACTCCTAAACCTAATCCTAAATCTAGCCTAAACTTTAGCCCTAGACTAAAAAAAACAAACAAACAAAAAAAAAAAAACATAGTCCTAGCCCTAACATAATCCACACACGAACCCTACCACTAGACCTAATCCTAGTCCTAATTCTGACTGTAAAACTAACTATAACTCTAATTCGAACACTGACCCTGACTTTAAGGGTAAACCTACCTCTAAACCTGACCCTAACTGAAAATATAAATCTAACACTAGACCTAGATATAACCCTAACCCTAAAAATAGCCCTAATCATAACCCTAGCTCTTACATTACCCACAGACCTAACCCTAGGCCTAAACCTAACACAAAACCTAGAGCTAATCCTAGGCCTTACCCTAGCCCTAA
The DNA here is from genome assembly GCF_047511675.1 of Marmota flaviventris. Lineage (NCBI taxonomy): Eukaryota > Metazoa > Chordata > Mammalia > Rodentia > Sciuridae > Marmota > Marmota flaviventris. The sequence continues at coordinate 250,753 of NW_027288450.1, forward strand.
GTGTAACACTAACCCTAACCCTAGCCCTAACCCAAACCTAACCCTTGTCTTAGTCCTAAGCCTAGCTCAAAGCCTAACTCTTACCATAAACATAAACCTATAACTGTCTGTAAATCTAACACTAACCCTAGCCCTAGTCCTAAGATTAACCCTATCCCTAAACCTAACCCTAAACCTAGCCTTAAGACTAACTCTCTCACACTAGTCCTATCCCTAGTTCTTACCCTATACCTTACCGTAACCCTAACTCTTGCTCTATCCTAATTCCTAGCCCTAATCATAGATCTAAACCTAACTCTAAATCGAACCCTAAACCTAAGCCAAAGCCTAACACTAACACTAGCCCTAACCCTAATCATAAAACTAGCCCTAACCCTAACCCAAGCAGTAAAGCAAAACCGAGAAATAGCCCTAACTCTAAACCTTAACTTAAACCAAACCCTAACACTTCATCAAGACCTAACCATAGCCTTAATTTGAATCCTAACCCTAACCTTAAAACTAACTCTGACCCTGACTCATATCCTAACACTCACCCTAGCTCTAAATATTACCTCAACATTAAACTTAACACTAACACTAGACCTACCTCTAACTCTTACCCTAAAAGTGAACCTAATTGTAACCCTAGTTCTTACATTAGACATTGACCTCACCGAAGCCCAAGCCCTAACACAATAACTAGCCCTAATCCGAGCTCTAAACCTAGCTTTAACCCTAACCCTAACCCTAAAGCTAGCCCTAAATCTAGCTCTAACACTATCCCTTACGCTAAGTGAAACCCTAAACCTAATGGTAACCCTAGAACTATCTCTAATCCTTAGGCTAACCAAAATCCTAATCCCATTAATAGTCTTGACCCTAGCCCTCATTCTAGCTCTAATCCTATCCCAAACCCTAATGCTAAACCTGACCCTTATTCTGACCCTAACCCTAACCCTAGATCTAAAACAACCCCTCACCGTAGACCAAATCCTAACAGTGGCCCTATTGGTAATCTTATACATAAACCTAACCCTAAAATTAGTTCTAGACCTAAACCTAATCCTAAATCTAGCTTTAACTCTACCCCTAGATCTAAATAAAAACATAGTCCTAGCCCTAACAATAATTCTTACCGTAAACCAAACACTAACCCTACCCCAGGACCTAATCTTAGTCATGATTCTTGTTGTAACCCTAACTCTAACTCTAATCCAAACACTGACCCTGCGTTTAAGGGTAAACCTACCTCTAAACCTGATCCTAACCAAAAATCTAAACCTAACACTAGACCTAGCCATAACTCCAACCTAAAACTAGCCCTAATCATAATCCTAGCTCTTACATTACCCACAGCCCTACCCCTAGGCCTAAACATAACACAAAATCTAGAGCTACTCCTATGCCTTAACCTAGCCCTAAGTGTAACCTTATCCCTAAGCCTAGACCTAACCCAAATTTAACCCTCACCTTAGTCCAAACCCTAGCTCAATGCCTAACCCTTACCATAAACATAATCCTATAACTATCCCTAACTGTAACCCTAAACCTAGCCCTAATCCTAAACTTAAACCTAGCCCTAACCCTAGCTCTAAACATACCCATTACCCATTACCCTAACCCTAAACCTAAACCTAATGACAACCCTAGCCTTAACCCTAACCATAAGCCTTAACCTAAACAGAAAAATAACCCTAGAACTAACCCTAAACCTAACACTCGCTATAATCTAACCATAGCTCAAACCCTAACACTTACCATAAACCTAAACATAACCATAGCACTAACCCTAACCCTAAACTTAAATATAATCCTATCCCTAACCCTAAACTTATATCTAACTATATTCATTACCCTAACCCTAATGTTAACCAAAACAATAACCCTAGCCTTAACCATAACCCTAACTCTAAAACTACTGTAATCCTATCCCTGGACCTAACCCTGAACCTAACCATTGCTCTAGCCCTAACCACAGCTCAGAACCTAATCCTTACACTAAACAAAATCCTAACCATAACCCTAGTTCTAACCCTCACCTTAACCCTAACTCAAGACCTAATCCTAACCATAACACTATATCTAATCTTAGTTCTAACTCTATCCATTACCCTAACAATAACCCTTACTCTAATGCTAACACTAGACCTAAACCTAACTCAAGACCTCTTCCTAACCATAACCCTTGCCCTAAACTTAAATCTAACTGTATCCATTACTCTAAACTTAAACCTTACCCTAATGCTAACTCTATGCCTAACCCCAACCTTATGAATTACCCTAAACCTAACATGAACCCTAAATCTAACCCTATCACTACTGTAACCTTAACCCTTATGCTAATTCCAGCTCTAACCCTAAACTCAAACCTAAACCAAACCCTAACCCTGACCCTGACCATAATAACTCCCCTAGCTCTAAACCTGACCCTACCCTAAACCTCAATCTTACAATAGACCTAGACAATAAACTAACCCTAAAACTATCCCAAACCATAACCCTAGACCTAACATTAGCCCTAGAGAAAATCCTACCCCTAACCCTAACACAATCCCTAGCCCTTATCCTAGCCCTAAGCATAGCCTTAGTCATAACGCTAACCCTAGCCCTAATCTTACACTTAACTTAGCCCTAGCCCAAACCGTAACCCTAACCCTAGCCCTAAGACAAAGACTAACTCTCACCTAGGCATAAAACTAGTTCTTTTTTTCCTTTAATTTTTATTGTTGGTTGCTCAAAACATTACATAGTTCTTGATATATCATATTTCACACTTTGATTCAAGTGGGTTATGAACTCCCATTTTTACCCCATATACAGATTACAGCATCACATCGGTTACACATCCACTGTTTTACATATTGCTATACTAGTGTCGTATTCTGCTGTCTTTCCTATCCTCTACTATCCCCCATCCCTTCCCCTCCCATCTTCTCTCTCTACCCCATCTACTGTAATTCATTTCTCCCCCTTGTTTTTCCCCCTTTCCCCTCACTTCCTCTTGTATGTAATTTTGTATAACCATGAGGGTCTCCTTCCATTTCCATGCAATTTCCCTTCTCTTTCCTTTTCAACCCACTTCTCAACACTGTTTAATGTTAATCTTCTTCTCATGCTCTTCCTCCCAACTCTGTTCTTAGTTACTCTCCTTATATCAAAAAAAAAAAACACAAACATTTGGCATTTGTTTTTTAGGGATTGGCTAGCTTCACTTAGCATAATCTGTTCTAATGCCATCCATTTCCCTGCAAATTCTATGATATTCTATGATTTTGTCATTTTTTAATGCAGAGTAATACTCCATTGTGTATAAATGCCACATTTTTTATCCATTCGTCTATTGAAGGGCATCTAGGTTGGTTCCACAGTCTTGCTATTGTGAATTGTGCTGCTATGAACATCGATGTAGCAGTGTCCCTGTAGCATGCTCTTTTTAGGTCTTTAGGGAATAGACCGAGAAGGGGAATAGCTGGGTCAAATGGTGGCTCCATTCCCAGCTTTCCAAGAAATCTCCATACAGCTTTCCAAATTGGCTGCACCAATTTGCAGTCCCACCAGCAATGTACAAGTGTACCCTTTTCCCCAAATCCTCGCCAGCACTTGTTGTTGTTTGACTTCATAATGGCTGCCAATCTTACTGGAGTGAGATGGTATCTTAGGGTGGTTTTGATTTGCATTTGTCTGGATGCTAGAGATGGTGAGCATTTTTTCATGTACTTATTGATTGATTGTATGTCCTCCTCTGAGAAGTGTCTGTTCAGGTCCTTGGCCCATTTGTTGATTGGGTTATTTGTTTTCTTATTGTTCAATTTTTTGAGTTCTTTGTATACTCTGGATATTAGGGCTCTATCTGAAGTGTGAGGAGTAAAGATTTGTTCCCAGGTTGTAGGCTCCCTATTTACCTCTCTTATTGTTTCTTTTGCTGAGAAAAAAACTTTTTAGATTGAGTAAGTCCCATTTGTTGATTCTAGTTATTAACTCTTGTGCTATGGGTGTCCTATTGAGGAATTTGGAGCCCGACCCCACAGTATGTAGATCGTAGCCAACTTTTTCTTGTATCAGATGCCATGTCTCTGATTTGATATCAAGCTCCTTGATCCATTTTGAGTTAACTTTTGTGCATGGCTAGAGAAAGGGATTCAGTTTCATTTTGTTGCATACGGATTTCCAGTTTTCCCAGCACCATTTGTTGAAGATGCTATCCTTCCTCCATTTCATGCTTTTAGCCCCTTTATAAAATATAAGATAGTTGTAGTTTTGTGGATTGGTTTCTGTGTCCTCTATTCTGTACCATTGGTCCACCTGCCTGTTTTGGTACCAGTACCATGCTGTTTTTGTTACTATTGCTCTGTAGTATAGTTTGAGGTCTGGTATCACTATACCGCCTGATTCACACTTCCTGCTTAGAGTTGTTTTTGCTATTCTGGGTCTTATATTTTTCCATATGAATTTCATAATGGCTTTATCTATTTCTACAAGAAATGCCATTGGGATTTTGATTGGCATTGCATTAAACCTATAGAGAACTTTTGGTAATATCGCCATTTTGATGATGTTAGTTCTGCCTATCCATGAACAGGGTATATTTTTTCCATCTTCTAAGATCTTCTTCTATTTCTCTCTTTAGGGTTCTGTAGTTTTCATTGTATAAGTCTTTCACCACTTTTGTTAGGTTGATTCCCAAGTATTGTTTTTTTTTTTTTTTTTTTTTTTTTGAGGATATTGAGAATGGAGTGGTTGTCCTCATTTCCATTTCAGAGGATTTGTCCCTGATATACAGGAATGCCTTTGATTTATGCGTGTTGATTTTATATCCTGCCACTTTGCTGAATTCATTTATTAGCTCTAATAGTTTCTTTGTAGACCCCTTTGGGTGTGCTAGGTATAGAATCATGTCACCTGCAAATAGTGATAATTTAAGTTCTTCTTTTCCTATTTTTATGCCTTTAATTTCTTTCATCTGTCTAATTGCTCTGGCCAGTGTTTTGAGAACTATGTTGAACAGAAGTGGTGATAGAGGGCATCCCTGTCTTGTTCCAGATTTTAGAGGGAATGCCTTCAATTTTTCTCCATTCAGAATGATGCTAGCCTGAGGCTTAGCATACATTGCTTTTACAATTTTGAGGTATGTTCCTGTTATCCCTAGTTTTTCTACTGTTTTGGACATAAAGGGATGCTGTACTTTGTCGAATGCTTTTTCTGAATCTATGGAGATGATAATATGGTTCTTATTTTTAAGTCTATTGATGTGGTGAATAACATTTATTGATTTCCGTATATTGAACCAGCCTTGCATCCCAAGGATGAATCCTACTTGATCATGGTGCACAATTTTTTTGATATGTTTTTGTATCCGATTTGCCAGAATTTTATTGAGGATTTTTGCATCGAAGTTCATTAGAGATATTGGTCGTTAGTTTCCTTTCTTTGAAGTGTCTTTGTCTGGTTGAGGAATCAGGGTGATGTTGGCCTCGTAGAATGAATTTGGAAGTTCTCCCTCTTTTTTTATTTCCTGAAATAGCTTGAAAAGTATTGATATTAGTTCCTCTTTAAAGGTTTTGTAAAACTCTGCTGTATACCCATGCGGTCCTGGGCTTTTCTTAGTTGGTAGTCTTTTGATGGTTTCTTCTATTTCCTCAATTGATATTGGTCTGTTTAGGTTGTCTATATCCTCCTGACTCAATCTGGGCAGATCGTATGACTTAAGAAATTTATCCATGCCTTCACTATCCTCTATTTTATTGGAGTATAAGGATTCAAAATAATTTCTGATTATCTTCTGTATTTCTGAAGTGTCTGTTGTGATATTGCCTTTTTCATCCTGTATGCTAGTAATTTGAGTTCTCTCTCTTCTTCTCTTCATTAGCATGGCTAAGGGTCTGTCGATTTTATTTATTTTTTCAAAGAACCAACTTTTAGTTTTGTCAATTTTTTCAATTGTTTCTTTTGTTTCGATTTCATTAATTTCAGCTCTGATTTTAATTATTTCTTGCCTTCTACTTCTTTTGCTGTTGTTTTGCTCTTCTTTTTCTAGGATTTTGAGATGAAGTATGAGATCATTTATTTGTTGTTTTTTTCTTTTTTTAAGGAATGAACTCCAAGCAATGAATTTTCCTCTTAGAACTGCTTTCAATGTGTCCCTTAGATTCCGATATGTTGTGTCTGTGTTTTCATTTATCTCTAATAATTTTTTTAATTTCCTCCTTGATGTCTTCTATAACCCATTGATCATTCAGTAACCTATTGTTCATTCTCCAAGTGATGCATGATTTTTCCTTCCTTATTTTATCGTTGATTTTCAGTTTCATTCCATTATGATCAGATAAGATGCATGGTATTATCTGTACTCTTTTATATTGTCTTAGAGTTGCTCTGTGACATAATATATGATCTATTTTTGAGAAGGATCCATGTGCTGCTGAGAAAAAAGTGTAACTGCTTGATGTTGGGTGGTATATTCTATAAATGTCGATTAAGTCTAGGTTATTAATTGTGTTATTGAGTTCTATAGTTTCCTTATTCAACTTTTGTTTGGAAGATCTGTCCAGTGGTGAGAGAGGTGTGTTGAAATCTCCCATGATTATTGTATGGTGGTCTATTAGACTCTTGAACTTGAGAAGAGTTTGTTTGATGAACATAGCTGCACCATTGTTTGGGGCATATATATTTATGATTGTTATGTCTTGTTGGTGTATGGTTTCCTTGAGCAGTATGTAGTGTCCCTCTTTATCCCTTTTGATTAACTTTGGCTTGAAATCTATTTTATTTGATATGAGTATGGACACTCCTGCTTGTTTCCGAAGTCCATATAAGTGATATGATTTTTCCCAACCTTTCACCTTCAGCCTATGTATGTCTTTTCCTATCAAATGCTTCTCCTGTAGGCAGCATATTGTTGGGTCTTGTTTTGTGATCCATTCTACTAGCCTGTGTCTCTTAATTGGTGAGTTTAAGCCATTAACATTTAGGGTTATTATTGAGATATCAGTTTTCTTCCAGCCATATTTGTTTATTTATGTTGCTAAACATGGTTTGTTTTCCTCTTTGATTATTTCCCCCCTTTACTGTCCTACTACACACTGTTGGTTTTCATTGTTATTTTCCATTTCCACTTCCTGTAATGTTTTGCCGAGGATGTTTTGAACAGATGGTTTTCTAGCTGCAAATTCTTTTAACTTTTGTTTATGGTGGAAGGTTTTAATTTCATCTTCCATCCTGAAGCTTAATTTGGCTGGATACACAATTCTTGGTTGGAACCCATTTTCTTTCAGTTTTTGAAATATGTTATTCCAGGATCTTCTAGCTTTCAGAGTCTGTGTTGAAAGATCAGCTGTTTTTCTGATTGGTTTACCCCTTAATGTAATCTGCTTTCTTTCTCTTGTAGCTTTTAAAATTCTCTCCTTATTCTGTATGTTGGGCATCTTCATTATAATGTGTCTAGGTGTGTATCTCTTATGATTTTGCACATTTGGCGTCCTGTATGCTTCTAGGATTTTGGATTCTATCTCATTCTTCAAGTCTGTGAAGTTTTCTCGTATTATTTCATTAAATAGATTGCTCATTCCTTTGCTTTGGACCTCTATACCGTCCTGTATCCCAATGACTCTAAAGTTTGGTCTCTTTATGTTATCCCATATTTCTTGGATGTTCTGCTCATGGTTTCTTAACAGTCTTGCTGAGCTGTCTATGTTCTTTTCAAGTTGAAATACTTTGTATTCATTGTCTGATGTTCTGTCTTCTAAGTGTTCTACTCTGCTGGTAGTATTCTCAATTGAGTTTTTAAGTTGGTTTATTGCTGACTGCATTTCTAGGATTTTTGTTTGTTTGTTTTTTATAACCTCTATCTCCCTGTATAGTTCATCTTTTGCTTCTTGAATTTGTTTATGTAATTCATTGTCAAAGTGATCTTTCATTGTCTGATTTTGCTATCTAATGTCTTCCTTGAGACTCCAGATCATCTGAAGCATGTATATCCTGAATTCTTTATCTGACATTCCATCTGCTGCAGATATTACCTCTTCTAACGTTGAGTTGACCTGCATTGCTTGTGGTCCTTTCTTTCCTTGTCTTTTCATACTGTTCGCGTTTCTTTCTGCTTGGTGAAACTGCTGTGTTATTGAATTTTCCCCCTATATATTTATATTGCTCTCGTATAGTTGCAACGTCTCCCTCGCAGGCGCGGGCAGCGGCTCTGCCCCTCCTCCAATTGGGGCAATATGCCTACCACACTGGCGGTCCGCTGAGCCTGTTCTGCCAGTCGGTAGTAGGTCCGCTTTCCTTGCAGGCGCGGGTGGCGGCTCTGCCCCTCCCCCAAACGGGGTGATGTGTCTACCACGCTGGCGAGCCGCTGGGCCAGTTCTGTTGGTGGTTGCAGGTCTGCCTACCTTGCAGGTGCGTGGGGCGGCTCTGCCCATCCGCGGATTGCTGGGCCTATTTTGCCGGTGGGTCACATGTCTGCCTACCTTGCAGGCGCAGGGGGGCGGCTCTGCCCCTCTGCAGGCTTCTGGGCCTGTTCTGATGGTGGGTCGCAGGTCCGCCTACCTTGCAGGCCCGGGGTGGCTCTGCCCCTCCCCCAACCAGGGCGATGTGTCTTCCACGCTGGCGGGCGCTGGGCCTGTTCTGCTGGTGGGTCCCAAAAACTAGTTCTAACTGTATCCTTTACCGGAACCCTAAACCTAGGCCTAACCCTATACTTTTCCTTAGCCCTAGCCCCTAACCCTAGATCTAACCCTAACTCTAAATCTAACCCTAAGCTAAGCCTAAACCTAAACCTTACACTAGCCCTTACCCTAACCTTAATGCTACTCCTAAACCTAGCCCTAACTCTAGCCCTAGCCCTAATAGAAAACAGAGCCATAGCCCCAACCTAAACTTTAACCTAAACCAAACCCTAACCCTACACCTAGCCATAACCCTAGCCCTAATTCGAGTTTTAAGCCTAACCCTAATATGAATTCTGACACTGATTCTGACCCTAAAACTAACCCTAGCTTTAAACATCACCCTAACCCTAAACATAAACCTAACACTAGACCTAGCCCTAACTCTAACCCTAAAACTAGCCCTAATTGTAAACCTATGACTTACATTAGCCATAACCCTAACCCTAGCCCTACCTTAACCCAAAACCTAGCCCTAAACCGAGCCCTAACCTGAGCTTTAACCCTAAACCTAAACTTAAAACTAACCCTAGCACTAATAATAACCATAACCATAGTCCTAACACTAGATCTAACCCTATCCATTACCCTACCATAACCCTAACCCTAATGTTAACCCTAGGCCTAAACTTAAACTTATCCCTAATCCTAACCCTATCCATTACCATAAATATAACCTGAAACCTAAACCTAACCCTATCATTACCCTAATCCTAATCTTATGCTAATTCGAGCCCTCAATTTAAAACTTAACCTATCCCAATCACTAATTGCAACCCTGACCCTATTAATACCCTTAGCTCTAAAACTGAACCTAACCCTAACCCTAACCCTTACACTAGACATAGCCATAAACCTAACCCATAACTCTCTGTACCTGTAATGTTGAACTTGAAATTAACCCTAGACCTTATTCTAGCCCTAAACCTAGATTTAATCCTAACCCAAACCATAGCCTGAGCTTTATCCGTAATGCTAACCCTCAACCTAGATCTAAACCTAGCTAAAACCCCATCCCTTACCCTAAACTTAACAATAACCCTAAACCTAACCATAACACTAAACCTAAGCCTAACCCTAAACCTAAACCTAACCCTAGACCTAACCCTAGGCCTAACACTAACACTAAGCCTAATGCTAATCCTAGCCTTAATTTAATGTTATTGTAATCCTAACCCTAGCCCTAAGACTAAATCTAACTCTTTCCCTATCCCTATCCCTAGTTCTATCTTTAGCCCTAGCCCTAACCCTAGATCTAAACCTAACTCTAAATCTAAACCTAACTCTAAATTTAACCATATCCATAATCCTAAACCAAACCCTAACACTAGCCCTAACATTAATGCTAATCCTAAAACTTGCCCTACCCCTAGCCCTAGCCATAAAAGAAAACCAAGCCATATCCCTGATCCTAACCCATAACTTAAACCAAACCTTAACCCTACACATAGCCCTAATCCTAACTCTAAAACTAACCCTGACCGTGACACTGACCCTAACATTAATCCTAGCTCTAAACATTACCCTAACCTTAAATTAACCCAAACTAGAGACCTAGCCTAAACCCTAACCCTAAAACTATCCCTAATCGTAACCCTAGTTCATACATTAGTCATTTTCATAACACTAGTCCTAACCCTAACCCAAATCCTACCCGTAAACTGAGCCCTAACTATAGTGTTAACCCTAATCTTAACCCTAACACTAGCCCTAACCCTAACCATAACCCTAGCCCTAGTCCTACCCTAGCTCTAACCTTTTTCTTACCCTAAGGCAAACTCTAACCCAAATGCTAACCCTCGCCCTAACCCTAATCCTTAGCCTAACATAAACTCTAACAATTTACTAGTCTTAACCCTAGCCCTCATTCTAGCTCTAACTCTAACCCTGATGCTTATTCTGACCCTAGCAGTAACCCTAGGTGTAAACCTGACACTAACCCTAAACCAAACCCTAATGCTAGCCCTACTGGTAACCCTATACCTATAACTATCCCTAACACTATACCTAGACAAAAAGATAATCCTAAATATAGCTATAAGTCTAGCCCTAGACTTAAACAAAAACCTTGGTCTAGCCCTAACAATAACCCTCAACCTAAACCAAACACTTATCCTACCCCTAGACATAACACTAGTCCTAATTCTGGCTGTAATTCTAACCCTAACCCTATCCTGAACACTGAACCTGACCCCAACACTAAACCTAGCTCTAAACCTGACTCTAACACAAAACCTTGTCCTAACACTAGAACTAGCCATAACCCTAACCCTAAAACTAGCCCTAAGCATAACCCTAGCTCTTACATTACCCATAGTCCTAACACTAGCACTCAACCTAACACAAAACCTAACCCTAATCCTAAGCCTAAACTTAGCCCTAAGCATAAACATAACCCTAACCCTAGTCCTAACACTAACCTTAACACTAACCCTTGCCTTAGACCTAACCCTAGCTCAAAGCCAAACCTTACCCTAAACATAGACCTAGCCCTAACCTAAACCATAACACTAATCCTAGCTCTAATTCTAACCTTAATCCTAGCCTGAACTTTATCTCTAACCCTATAAATTATCCTAACCCTAAGCCTAGCCCTAATTATAACCCTATCCCTAACACTAAACCTAACCCTAAAAATAAATGACAACCTAGACCTAACCCTACACCAAACCATCACCGTAGCCCTATCTCTAGCTGAAACATTAAGCCTTACACTAAACCTAATCCTAACACTAGCCCTAACCCATCCCCTAACCCCTAACCCGAAATCTAACATTATCCATTACCCTAAACTTAACACTAAATCTAATGAAAACTCTAGCCATAACCCTAACCCTAAACCAAAACCTAACCATAAACATAACCCTATACCTAAACTTAAACTTAACCTCGCCCCAGCCGTAACCCTAGCTCAAACACTAACCCTTACCCAAACCTAACCATAACCCTAGCCCTAAACCTAACATCCTAAACCAAACCATAGCCCTATCCATAAACCTAAGCCTAATCCTAGAATTAACCCAAACCATAACCTAGCCCTAACTCTAGCTCTAAATCTATCCATTAAACTAAACATAATGTTAAACCTAATGCTAACCCTAACCCTATCACTAAACCTAACCCATCCATTACCCTAAAACTTAACTGAAACCTAAAATTAACCCTATCCAAAACCCTAACACTAACCCTAACACTAATTCAAGTCCTAACCCTAAACTTTAACCTAAACCAAACTCTAACCCTGACACTGACCCTAATAATATCCCAGCTCTAAACCTGACCCTCACCATAAATGTAACCTTTACACTAGACGTACCATAACCTAACCCTAAAACTAACCCTAACCACAACCCTAGACCTGACATTAGCCTTATCCCTAGCCATAGCCCTAACCCTAACAGAAAACCTCTCTGTAAAGCTATCCTTAATCCTAACCCAAACACTAACCCTAGCCCTAATCTTAATTCTAATCCTCACCCTAGCCCTAAAGCTAGCTATACCCCACCCATTCCCCTAAAATTAACCCTAACCCCAATGCTAAACCTAACCCTAGCCCTACCCCTAGGCCTAAACCCAACACTAACCCTAGCCCTAATCCTAGCCCTAATTTAGCTGTAACCCTAACCCTGACACTAAGCCTAGTCCTAAGTCTAACTCTGTCTCGTCCTAGCTGTATCCCTAGTTCTAACCCTATCCCTTATCATAAACCTAGCCCTAGCCCTAAACCTAACTCTAAATCTAACCCTAAACTTAAGGCTAAACCCCACCCTAACACTAGCGCTAAACCTAAAACTAATCCAAAATCCAGCCCTAACACTAGCCCTAGCCATAAAAAAAAAAAAAAAAAAAAAAAAAAAATTGAGCCATAGCGCTAACCCTAACCCTTAGCTTACACCAAACCATAATCCTAAACCTAGCCCTAACTTAAGCCCTAATTTGAGTCGTAACCCTAACCCTAAAACTAACCCTGACCCTGACTCTGACCCTAACACTAAACCTAGAAACCTAGCTCTAAACATCACCCTAACCCTAAACCTATGCTTTGCATTCTTCAGCATAGGGCTACATTCACAAGGAACAAAGCAGAGAGTGCCCACAGAGAACTGATTGAGTGTGTGAAGTTTCAAGCAGCTAACACCAACTCTGTTTGTTATCCAGCTCCATTTCCAATTACCGATATAAATCAAGATAAAGTGAAATCTTAAAACACAAACTGTTCCTGACAGCGAACATTGAACCTAGAAGGTCCAAACCTGGGGAACAAAGTAAGGCTACGTAAAAGATGAATCCTTCCTGGTACCAAAGAAATTTGAACAAAACTAACTATAACCCTAACACTATTTCTAACCTTAGCCCTAAACCTAACCCTAACTCTAAGTTGTTTAGAGAACCTTTGATCAAAGAAGTTCCAAATTTGGGGTGCCTAGTAGGGAAAGGTAACAGATGAATCCTGCCCAGTATCAAAAAATATTTGACAAAATAATTGGGGGACGTGTTTCAGTACATGCCTATTTTCCCTGTTTTTTCCTAAAGTTCTCTTGGATAATGTTCTTTTGCATCCCATAGCTTTGGAAATCTTTACTAGGAAGAAATCAGAGAGTGCCCACAAAGAACTGATTGAGCGTGTGAAATTCCAAGCAGCTAGCACCAACCCTGTTTGATTTCCAGCTCCATTTCTATTTACCAGTATAGGTTCAAATGATGTGAAACCTTGAAATGCAAACTGTTCCTGAAAGTGAACCTTGAACCAAGAAGGCCCCAAACTGGTAAACATTATAAGGCTAGGTAAAAGATGAATCCTGCCACGTATGAATGAAATTTGACCAAAACTAATTCTAACACTAACACTCACTCTAACAATTGCCCAAACCCTAACCCTATTACTAACCATAACCTGTTTAGAGAACCTTTCATCATAGAAGTCCCAAACATGTGGAGATGAGTGGGGAAAGCTAACAGATGAATCCTGTGCAGTATCAAAGAAATCTGACCAAATGATTGGGGGAGGTAGTTCAGTACATGCATATTTTCCTGTTGTCTCCTAAAGTGCTCTTGGATAAAGTTGTTTTTGCATGCTTCAGCTTTGGGATAATTTCACAAGGAAGAAATAAGAGAGTAGTGACAGAGAATTGATTGAGTATGTGAAGTCTCAAACAGCTAGCACCAACGCTGTTTGATTTTGAGCTCCATTTCCATTTACCCATAGAGGTCAAAATTAAGTGACCCCTTAAAATATTCACTGTTTCTGACAGTGAACATTTGAATTGAGAAGGTCCAAACCTGGCTACATAGGAAGGGTAAGGAAAAGATTAATACTGCCCACTATCAAATAAATTTGAACAAATCTAACTGTATCTCTAACGCTAGATCTGACTCTATCCCTAACCCTAACCCTAAGCTGTTTTGAGAACCTATGATCATAGAAATCCCAAAATTTGAGATCCTAGTGGGGAAACCTAGCAGATGAATCCTGCACAGTATCAAAGAAAATATGACCAAATAATTGGGGGAGGTATTTCAGTATATTCATATTTCCTGCTTTTCTCCCAAAGTGCTCTCAGATAAACTTGCTTTGCATGCTTCAGCTTAGGGCTACATTCACAAGGAACAAACCAGAGAGTGCCCACAGAGAACTGATTGAGTGTGTGAAGTTTGAAGCTGCTAGCAACAATCCTGTTTGATTTCTAGCTCCAATTCCATTTACCCATATTGTTCAAAATGAAGTGAAACCTTTAAATAAAAACTGTTCCTGGGAGCGAACCATTGAACTGAACATAGTAAGGCTAGTTAAAGATGAATTCTCCCAAGTATCAAAGAAATTTGAACAAAACTAACTCTATTCCTAAAACTAGCTCTAACCATAGCCCTAAACCTAACCCTAACCTGTATAGCGAACATTTGATCATAGAATTCTCAAACTTGGGGAGCCTAGTAGGGCAACCTAACAGATAAATCCAGCTCCATTTCCATTCACACCTATAGGCCATAATGAAGTGAAACTTAAAAATTCCAATTGTTCCTGAAAGTGTACCATTGAACCTTGAAGGCTCAAACTTGGGTACCTACTAAGGCTAGGTCAAGGATGAATCCTGTACAGTATCAAAGTAATCTGACCAAAAAAAAAAAAAATTGAAGCTCTTTCAGTACACAGGAATTATGCTTGCTTCTAAAGTGCTCAGAGAAAAATCTGTTTCTTTCTACTTCAGCTGAGGGCTACTTCCACAGGAAAGAAACCTGAGAATGCTCACTGAGAACGGATCAAGTGTGTAAAGATTCAAGCAGCTAGCAGAAACCCTGTTTGATTTCCAGCTCCATTTCTATTTACCCATATAGGTCAAATTGAAGTGAAACCTTAAAATACAAAGTATTTTTTATAGTCATCCATTGAATCAAGGCCCAAATCTGTGGAAAATAGTAAGGCTACATAAAAGATTAAAATTGTCCAGTATCAAAGAAATTTGAACAAAACTAATTCTAACCATAAGACTAGTTCTAAACCTAGCTCTAACCTAACCCTAAAATTCAACTAACCTGTTTAGACAACGTTTGTCATAGAAGTTCCAAATGTGGGGCTTCTAGTAGGAGAGCTAACAGATGAATCCTGCCCAGTATCCAAAATATCTGACTAAGTAATTGGGGGCAGTATTTCCGTACATTTATATTGCCCTCTTTCCTCCTAAAGTGCAGTCTGATAAAGTTTCTTTGCATGCTTCAGTTTGGGGAGGTTTCACAAGGAGGAAACCAGAGAGTTCCCACAGATTACAGATTGAGTTTGTGAAGTTTTAAGCAGTTAACATCAACCCTGTTTGATTTCCAGGTCTCTTTGCATTTACCCATATAGGTCAACATAGAGTGAAACCTTAAAATACAAACTGTTCCTGACAGCAATCTGCTGAACCAAGAAGGCCCAAACCTGGGGCACAAAGTAAGGCTTGGTCAAAGATGAAACCTGCCCAGTATCAAAGATATTCGAACAAAAGTAACTCTAATCCTAACATTTTCTCTAACTCTAGTCCTAACACCAACCTATCCTGTTTAGAGAGCCTTTGGCCATATAAAGTCCAAACTTGGGAGCCTAGTGGGGCAAGGTAACAGATAATTACAGTGCAGGATCAAAAAAGTTTGATCAAATAATTGGTTGAGTTAGTTCAGTCCATGCATATTTCCCTGTTTTATTCTAAAGTGCTTTTGGATAAAGTTGTTTTTTTATGCTTCAGCTTAGGCTATTTTCACGAGGAAGAAATCAAAGAGAGCACAGAGGGACCTGATTGAGTGTGTGAAGTTTGAAGCAGCTAGTACCAACCTTATTTGAATTTTGAGCTCCATTTCTGTTTACCATATAGGTCAAAATGAAGTGAAACCTCAAAATACAAACTATTACTGTCAGAGAACCATTGAACTGAGAAGGTCCAAACCTGGGGAACATAGTAAGGCTAGGGAAAAAATGAATCCTTCCCAGTATCAAAGAAATTTGAACAAAACTAACTCTAAATTTAACACTAGGTCTAAACCTAGCCCTAACCCTAACCATAACGTTAACTGTAACCTGTTTAGATAACCTTTGATCATAGAAGTCCCAAAGTTGTGAAGCCTATTGGGGCAAGGTAAGATATGAATCATGCACAGTATCAAGAAATCTGAACAAATAATTGCGTGAGGTAATTCATTACATGCTTATTTCCCTGTTGTCCCCTAAAGTGCTCTTGGATAAAGTTGTTTTTGCATGCTTCTCCTTTGGCCTATATTCAATAGAAAGAAAGCAGAGAGTGCCCACAGAGAACTAATTTAGTATGTGATACACCAAGCAGCTAGCAGCAACCCTTTTTGATTTCCAGCTTCATGGTCATTCACACCTATAGGCCATAATGAAGTGACACCTAAAAATTCAAACTGTTCCTGACAGTGAACCATTGAAATTAAAGGCCCCAAATTGGGGATCATACTAAGGCTAGGTAAAGGATGAATCCTGTACAGTATCAAAGTATTTTGACCAAAAATTTTGAAGCTTGCTCATAAAGCACTCACAGATGAAGCTATTCCTTTCTATTTCAGCTTAAGGCTACTTTCTCAAGAAACAAACCAGAGAATGCACACTGATAACTGATTGAGTGTGTGAAGTTTCAAGCAAACTTTCAAACCAACTCTGTTTGATTTCAAGCTCTATTTCCATTTACCCATATAGGTCAAAATGAAGTAAAACTTTAAAATAGAAACTGTTTCTGACAGTGAACCACTGAATCCAGAAGGTCCAAACCTGGTGAGCATAGTAAGGCTAGGGAAAAGATGAATCCAGCCTAGTATCAAAGAAATTTGAACAAAAATATCTCTAACACTAGCTCTAAACCTAACCCTAACTGTAACACTATTTCTTACCTGTATAGAGAACCAATGATCATAGAAGTCCCAAACGTGGGGAGTCTAGTGGGGCAAGCTTAAAGATGAATACCGTGCAATATCAAAGAAATCTTATCAAATCTTTGGGAGACTTATTTCAGTACATGCATATTTCTGTTTTCTCCTTAAGGGCTCTTGGATACAGTTGCTTTTGCATGCTTCATCTTTGGCCTACCTTCAAAAGAAAGAACCAGAAAGTGCCCACTGAGAACTGATTGTGTGAAGTTTCAAGCACCTCCTACCAACCCTGTTTGATTTCCAGCTCAATTTTCATTCACATCAATAAGCATTAGTAAAGGGAATCCTTAAAACTGTTCCTGAGAGAGAACCATTGAACCGACGAGGCCCAAACCCGTGGAGCATAGTAAATCTAAGTAAAAGATGAATCCTGCCCAGTATCATAAAAATTTGAAGAAAACTAGGGCCACATGGGCACTCTCAGCACAGACAGAAGGCTCCGCCATGTGGATGCTCTTGGTGCAGACAGAAGTCTCTGCTGTGCATGTGCTCAAGGCTCAGATGGAAGTCTCGGCCTCATGTGGGCTCTGGGCTTAGAGGAAAGACTCAGCTGGACTGGCACACTCAGCACAGAGGGTAGGCAGCACAGAACACAGAGGCTTTGCTTGGGGGTCACCAGACCAATCTCTGAACTTGGCACAAGGTAACCCCAGAACCACCCAGTTCACCAAACACCCTACACAGGTAACAGATGGAATCCATCTTTCAAAACCTTATTCAACATCTATCAGTGGGCATGGCTACTAGCTCAGTTCTGTGGCTGCTCAGGTACCTGGTTTCCAACTCCCCTACCTCCAGCTGTGATAACTCAAGATTTTTCTCACAAGCTTTTTGTGGGGCAT
Organism: Marmota flaviventris; assembly: GCF_047511675.1. Classification (NCBI taxonomy): domain Eukaryota; kingdom Metazoa; phylum Chordata; class Mammalia; order Rodentia; family Sciuridae; genus Marmota; species Marmota flaviventris. Next base: position 268,649 of record NW_027288450.1, read on the forward strand.
AGTTATTAATGTGGAACAGCAACTGTACAGGCACCTGGTTTCCATCTCAGAGACTAAGAAAAGGGAGGCTACCGGTAGAAGCTCAAACCTTCTCACACTGGCTATCTCAGTCACCTGGAGCACAGAGACTCTAGCTAGGAATAGACAATTCTAAATATTGCAAGAAAAGAAAACAGATTTCTGAGATACTTTTTTTTTCTTTCTTACTTTTCTTTTCTTGCTCTTCTCATCCTTTCCCCTCTACCCTTTCCCCTCTTGTCCTCTCAACCTCATCATATGTGAAACCAAGAACTTTGCATAAAATTGGACTTTAAGAACCGAATCCGGTGCTGGGTTCGATCCTCAGCACCACATACAAATAAACATGTTGTGAGATGTTGTGTCCTCTGAAAACTAAACAATAAATATTTTAAAAATTCTCTCTCTCTCTCTCAAAATAAAGAACTAAATCACCAGAATAGTAAAATACAGAGGAATTGCATAGGCCCCACCTCACCTCCCCTTATTTTCTCTTATATTCTTTCTCCCTCTCTTTCTTTCCTTGTTATTTTTTTCTTCTTTATTATTCCTCCCTCTATCCCACTTTCAACCTCTTAATTTTTACTATTTATACATATGGTAATTTTATGAATACAGATAAGGAATTTGAATTTATACTTTTTTCCACAAATTATCCCTGTGTATTCATTACAGTTCTCCTCCAATTTGCTATGATAGATTATTCTCATACCCTCACTCCTTTTCCCCTTAACGTAGCATCCAACCCCTGACCATCTGTTCTCCCTATACCACCAGAAATGAAACTAATGACTATATTCTAAATAATAATTGAAGCCAACATCTGTAGACACAGAGTCTAAATATAAATATATTTATAATGATTAGGCTTATGCCATGGGTTAAGTTTAGATTTAGAGTTAGATTTTTATCTATGTTTAGGGATAGGGCTAAGGAGAGGGCAAGGGTTAGGACTAGGGTTAGGGCTAAGTTTAGGGATATGGTAAGGGATAGGGTTAGAACTAGTGATAGGGCAAGTGTGAGACTTAGAGTTAGTCTTAGGGCTAGGGTTAGGGTTATGGTTACGAATAGGGCTAAATTAGGGCTAGCGTTAGTGTTAGGTTTAGACCTCGGGTTAGGGTTAGATTTAGGGTTACGTGTAGGTTAAGGGAAGGGGTTATAGCTAGGTTGAGGGCTAGGGCAAGGGTTAGTATTAGGGTTAGGGCTAAGTTTAGGGTTAGGGTTATGATTAAGGCTAGGTTTAGGGCTAGTGTTTGTGTTAGGTTTAGGGCTAGATTTAGGGGTAGGGCTAATTTCAGATCTAGGGTTACAGTTAAGGCTAGATTTAGTTTAGGTTTATGGCTTGTTCTAGTGTAAGGGTTAGGTTTAGGGTATGGGTCAGGTTTAGAGCTAGGGTTATTATTAGGGTCAGGTTCAAGGTTAGGGTTTGGGTTAGGTTAGGGTTTAATTTTAGGGCTCAAATTAGCATTAGATTTAGTGTTAAGGTAATGACAGGGTTAGGTTTAGGGTTTAGATGTGGTTTAGTGTAATGAATCGGGTTAAGTTTAGGCATAGGGTTAGCATAAATGTTAGGGTTATCATTAGGGTAATGAATAGGGTTAGACCTAAGATTAGGGCTAGGTTTATGTATAGGATTAGGACTTTTGTTTGGGTTAGGGTTACAATTAAGTTTAGAGTTAAAGCTAGGTTTAGGACTTGGATTAAGGCTAGGTTTGGGGTTAGGGTAGGGCTGGGGTTAAGGCTACGGGTAATGTATGAAGTAGGGTTATGATTAGCTCTAGTTATATGGTTAGGGTATGGGCTAGGTCTAATATTAGGGTTAGGATTATGGTTACGATGATGTATAGAGCTAGAGTTAGTGTTAGGGTCAGAGTCAGGGTCCAGATTAGTTTTCAGTTTAGGGTTAGGACTAGAATTAGATATAGGATTAGGGCTAAGTGTAAGTTTAGGGTTGGTTTAAGTTAATAATTAGTGTTAGGGCTATGACTTGGTTTTGTTTTAGGGCTAGGTAGGGTTAGGGCTAGTTTTAGGATTAGTGTTAGGGTTAGGTCTAGTGTTAGTGTGAGGTTTAGGCTTAGGTATAAGGTTAGATTTAGAGTTAGGTTTATATCTAGGGTTTGAGCTAGGGCTAAGGATAGGGGTAGGGTTAGGGCTAAGTTTAGGGCTAGGTTTATGGTGATGGTAAGGGATAGGGTTAGAACTTGATATAGGGCTAGGTTGAGAGTTAGCGTTAGTCTTAGGGCAAGGGTTGGGGTAGGGTTAGGGATAGGGCTAATTTAGGGCTCGTATTAGGGCTAGGGTTAGCATTAGGGTTAGATTTAAGTTTAGGTTTAGGGTAAGGGATGGGATTATAGCTATTTTTAGGGCTAAATTGAGAGTAAGAATTAGGGTTAGGGTTAGGGTTAGGGTTAGGTTTATAATACAGCGAGGTTTATGGCTAGGATGTGTGCTAAGGTTTGTGTTTGTGTTAGGACTAGGATTAGAGTTAGGGCTAATGTCAGGTCTACGGTTACAGTTAGGGATAGTTTTAGGATTAGGTTTATAGCTAGGTCTCTCGTAAGGGTTAGATTTATGATTAGGGTTACGTTGAAAGCTAGGGGTATTATTAGGTTTAGGGTCAGGTTTAGGGTTTTTGTTAGGTTAAGGTTTATGTTTAGGGCTCGAATTAACATTATTTTTAAGGATAGGGTGATGATAGTTTTAGGTTTAGAATTCAGATTAAGTGTAGGGTAATGGATAGGATTAGGGTTAGAGATACGATTAGTGTTTGGCCTAGGGTTAGCATAAGGGTTAGTGTTATCATTAGGGTAATGGATAGGTTAGAGCTAGGGTTAGGGCTAGGGTCATGCTAAGGATTATGTCTAGGGTTAGGCTTAGGATTAGGGTTAAGACTATAATTAGGGTTAGGATTAGCTTTATGATTAAAGGTAAGGTAGGACTTGTTTTAGGGCTAGGCATTGTTATAGGTTAGGGCTAAAACTAATGTAAGAACTTGTTATGACTCAGGCTAGTTTTAGGGTTAATATTAGGTCTAGGAATAGTTTTAAGGCTGGTTTAGGGTTAGGGTGATGCTTATGCTAGGGTTAGTTTTAGAGTAAGGACAGTGTTCAGGTTAGGATTATGGTTAGGGTTAAAGCCAGAATTAGGTCTAGAGTTAGGTCTAGCAGATGGGTTAATGTTTGGCTTAGGCTAAGGGTATTGTTAGGGTTAGGTCTAATTTTTTCTTTAGGTCTAGGGTTCGAGTTATTGCTAGATTTAGGATTAGATTTAGGTCTAGGGCTAGTTTTAGGGTTAGGTTTAGGTGTAAGGTTAACGATAGGGCTAGTGTTAGCCTTCAGAATAGGGTTAGGTTCAGGTTTAGTCCTACGATTAGTGTTAGGGTCAGAATAATTTTCAGGGTTAAGGTTAGGGTTTGGGTTATGTTTAGAGCTAGAATGAGGGCTAGGCTTAGGACTAGTAATAGGGTTAGGGTTTGTGTTATGTTAAGGATTAAGGTTAGCATTAGGGTTAGGGTTTGGCTTAGGGTAAGGGATAGGGTTAGAGCTAGGGTTAGGGCTTGTATTAGGGCAAGGGTTAGGGTTAAATCTAGGTTTAGGGGTTGGATTAGGGCTAGTTTTTTGTTGGGTTTAGGGCTAGGGTTAGAGCAAGGGCTAATGTAAGAACTAGGGTTACAATTAGGGTTAATTTTTGGGTTATGGTAAGGGATTAAACCTCTAGTGTTAGGATTAGGTTTAAGGTTAGGGTGAAATTTAAATCGAGTGTTAATATTACGTTAACAGTCAGGGTCATGATTAGTTTTAGGGTTAGGGTTAGGACTCGAAATAAGGCTAGGGTTACTGTAAGGGTTTGGTTTAGAGTTAGGGTGGTGTTTAGAGCTAGGTTGAGTGTTAGGATATGAGTCAGAGACAGGATTATTATTAAGGTTAAGGTTAAGTCTCGAATTAGGGCTAGGTTTAGGGCGAGGTGTAGTGCTAGAGTTTGGTTTAAGTTAAGGTTTAGTGTTAGGGCTATTGCTCAGTTTTTTTTTTTTTACTGCTAGGGTTAGGGTTAGAGCTAGTTTTATGATTAGTGTTAGGATTAGGGCTAGTGTTAATGTTAGGATTAGATTTAGGGTTAGGGTTAGAGTTAGGGTTAAATCTAGGATTAGAACTAGGAATAAAGATTAGGCAAGGGTTATGGCTATGGTTATGACTAGGTTTAGGGCTAGAGTTAGTGTTACAGTAAGGGATAGGGTTAGAACTAGGGATAGGGCTAGTGTGAGGGTTACAGTTAATCTTAGGGCTAAGGTTAGGATTAGGATTAGGGATAGATTTAAATTAGGGCTAGAATTAGGGCTAGAGTTAGTGTTCCGCTTAGGCTTTGCATTAGGGTTAGGGTTAGGGTTAAGTTTAAGCTAAAGGATCACATTATAGCTAGGTTTATAGATAGGGTGAGGGTTAGAATTAGGGTTATGGTTATGGTTATGGTTAGGGTTATGAGTAAGTCTTGGTTTAGGGTTAGGGGGTGGGCTAGGGATTTTTTTAGGGTTAATGCTAGGATTAGGGCTAGGGCTAATATCAGGTCTATGGTTTTGGTTAACGATACTTTTAGTATTAGGTATATGGCTACCTGTAGTGTAAATATTAGGTTTAGGGTTAGAGACAGGTTTAGATCTAGGGGTATTTTTAGGGTCAGGGTCTGGGTTAGGGTTTGGGATAGGTTAAGGTTTAAAATTATGACTCAAATTAGCATTAGGGTTAGTTTTAGGGTAATGATAGAGCGAGGTTTAGGGTTTAAGTTTGGTTTATGGTAATGGATAGGTTTAGGATTAGGGAAAGGGTTAGGTTTAGGCCTAGGGTCAGCATTAGGGTTAGGGTTATGGTTATGGCAATGGATAGGGTTAGAGCTAGGGTAGAGCTAGGGTTATGGTTATGATTAGGGCTAGGGTTAGGGTTAGGATTAGGTTTAAACTCGGGTTATGGCTCAGATTAGGGCTAGGTTTTTGGTTAAGTTAGTGCTAAGGTTAGGGTAATGGTCAGAGTCAGGGTCAGGGTTAGTTTAGGGTTAGGGTTAGGACTCAAACAACGGCTAGGGTTACAGTTACGCTTTTGTTTAATTTTAGGGTGGTGTTTATAGGTAGGGTGAGTGTTAAGATATGATTCAGGGTCGGGGTAAGTTTTAAGGTTAGAGTTAGGACTCGAATTAGGGCTAGATTAGATCTAGGTGTACTGTTAGGGTTTAGTTTAAGTTAAGGTTTAGTGTTAGGATATTGCTCAGTTTTGTTTTAATCCGAGGTTTAAGGTTAGTGCTAGTTATAAGGGTTAATGCTAGTGTTAATGTTAGGCTTAGTCTTAGAGTTAGGTTTAGATTTGGGGTTAGCATTAGATCTAGGGTTAGGGCTAGGTCTAAGGATAAGGCAAGGGTTAGGGCTACAGTTAGGGTTACCATAACAGATACATTTAGAAATAGGGATAGGTCTAGGGTGAGGGTTAGATTTAGTCTTAGGGCTAGGGTTATGGTTAGTTTTAGGGATAAGGCTAAAATAGGGCTAGGATTAGGGCTAGGAATAGTGTTCAGCTTAGGCCTAGCATTGGGACTATGGTTATGGTTATGTTTAGGGTAAAGGATGTTGTTATAGCTAGGTTTAGAGTTAGGGTGAGGGTTAGAATTAGAGTTAGGGCTAGGTTTAGGGTTAAGGTTATGATTGAGGATTGGATTAGGGCTAGGATGAGGGCTAGTGTTTGTTTCGGGGTTTGGTCTAGAATTAGGGCTAGGGCTAATGTCAGGTCTAGTGTTACAGTTAGGGGTAGATTTAGGGTTAGGTTTGTGTCTAGCTCTAGTGTAAGTGTTAGGCTTAATGTAAGGGTGAGGTTAAGACCTAGGTGTATTTTTAGGGTCAGGATCAGTTTTAAGGTTTGTTTTAGGTTAAGGTTTATGGAAAGGTCTCAAATGAGCATTAGGGTTAGACTTAGGGTAATGCATAGGGTTAGGTTTAGGATTCAGGGTAGGTTTAGTGTAATGGAAAGGTTTCGGGATAGCAATAGATTTAGGCTTAGGCCTAGGGTTAGCATTAGGATTAGGATTATTATAAGGATAATGTATAGGTTTAGAGCTAGGGTTAGGGCTAAGTTTATGGTTAAGATTAGGGCTAGAGTTAGGGTTAGAGTTTGGGTTAGGGCTAGTAAACCTAGCTTAGGGTAGGTTAGGGTTAGGTTTCGGGTAAAGGTTCGGTTTTGAGCTTGGTTAGTCCTAGGGTGAGGGTTAGGTTTAGTGTCATGTCTAGGGTTAGTGTTATGGTTATGGTCAGGGTTAGGTTTAGGGTTAGTTCTAGGGTTTTCATTAGGGTTAGGGTTAGTTTTAGAGTAATAGATTGGGTTAGATGTAAGGTTAGCTTTTGGGTTAAGCTTAGGTTTAGGGTTAAGTTTAATTCTAAAGCTGGGATTACTGTTGGGTCTATTGTAATGGTTAGGTTTTGAGTTAGAGTTAGGGTAAAGCAAGGGTTAGGTTTAGTGTTAGGTCTAGGGTTAGGTTTATGTTTTGTGTTAGGGTTTTGGTTAGGGTTAGGGCTAGGGTTATATTTAGCGTTAGAGATAGGGTAATGCCTAAGGTTAGAGCTAGGGTTAGAGCTAGTGTTAAGGTTAGGATTAGGGCTAGGGTTACAGTTATGGGAAGGACTAGGGCTAGGGTTATGTTTAGGCTAAGGGTTAGGCTGTGAGCTAGGGTTAGGACTAAGGTGAGAATTAGGGTTAGGTTTAGAGTTAGGGTTAGGATGAGGGTTATTCTTAAGGTATGTTAAAGTCTCGGGTTAGGGCTAGGTTTTGTGTTAGGTTTAGGCCTAAGGTTAGTACTATGGGTAATGTAAGATTTAGGGTTCTAATTATGGCTAGTTGTAGGGTAAGGGTTATGGCTAGGTCTAGTGTTAAGTTTAGATTTTGGTTTATTGTCAGGTTTAGAGCTTGGTTTAGTGTTAGTGTCAGGGTCAGGGTTCATGTTAGCGTTAGGATTAGGGTGAAAGCCAGAATTAGAACAAGGTTAGGTATAGGGGTAGGGTTAGTGTTTGGATTAGGTTAAGGATTACTGTTAGGGATAGGACTAAGTTTTTGTTTAGGTCTAGGGCTAGAGTTATCACAAGATTTAAGATTATGTTTAGGTCTTGGGCTAGTTATAAGGTTAGGTTTAGGTATGAGTTTATCTATAGGGCTAGTGTTAGGGTTCGGTTAGGGTTAGGTTCACATTTATACCTATAATTAGGGTTAGGGTCAGAATATGGGTGAAGTTTAGAGTTTGATTTTGGGGTAGGGTTAGAGGTAGAATGAGGGCTAGGGTTAGGACTAGCAATAGGGTTAGTGTTTGGTTTTGTCTAAGGTTTAGGATTAGGACTAAGGTTATCCTTATGATAGGGTTTGGCTTAGGGTAAGGAGTAGGGATAGAACTAGGTTTAGGTCTACGTTTAGGGTAAGGTTTAGGGCTAGGGTTAGGGTTAGGGTTAGGGTTAAATCTAGTGTTAGGGCTTGGATTAGAGCTATTTTTGTTTTAGGGTTAGGGCTAGGGTTAGGGCTATGGCCAATGTAAGAACTAGGGTTACGATTAGGGTTAGTTTTAGGGTTAGGGTTTGGGCTAGGATTGGTGCTAGCATTAGCTTTAGGGTTAGGGTGATATTTAGAGCTAGGGTTAGTGTTTGGATTAGAGTCAGGGTCAGGGTTAGTTTTAGGCCTAGGACTCGAATCAGAGCTATGGTTATGGCTAGTTATAGGCGTCGGGTTTGCTATAGGGTAAGGTTATGATTAGAGCAATGGCTCAGTTTCGTTTTAGGGCTAGGGTTATGGTTAGTTCTAGTTTTATGATTAGCAATAGTGTTAGGACTAGTGGTATGGTGAGGTTAAGCTTCAGTTAGGGTTAGATTTAGAGGTATGTTTAGATCTAGGGTTAGGGATATGGTTTGGGTTAGGGCTAAGGTTAGGGCTAGGGTTAGAAATAGAAATAGGGCTAGGGTGAGAGTTAGTCTTAGGTCTAAGGTTTGAGCTAGGTTTAGCGTTAGGGCTAAATTAGGGCTAGGATTAGCATTTGGGTCAATGTTAAGGTTAGGTCTATGGTTAAAGCTAGGGTTAGGTTTAGTGTTAGTGTTAGGTTTAGAGTTAGTTTTAGGGGAATTGATGGGGTTATAGAGAGTTTCGGTACTAGGACGAGATTTCAAGTTCAGGATAGGGCTAGGGTGAGGGTTCGTGTTAGGATTAAGGCTAGGTTTAGGGTTAGGATGAGGGCTAGGGTTTGTGTTAGGTTTAGGGCTAGGATTAGGGCTAGGGCTAATGTCAGGTATAGGATTATGGTTAGGGATAGTGTTAGGTTTAGGTTTACAGAAGGGGTCAGGTTTAGAGCTAGGTGTAAGATTAGGTTAAGAGTCGGGTTAGGGTTTGGTTTGGGTTAAGGTTTAGGTTTAGGGCTCAAATTAGCATTAGGGTTAAGAACTGGCTTTACAATTAGGGCTAGTTTTATGGTTAGGGTTAGGGTGAGGTTTAGGGTTAGAGTAATGGATAGGGTTAGGTTTAGAGTAATGGATAGTGTTAGTGTTAGTGATGGGATTAGGATTTGGCTTAAGGTTAGCATTTTGGTTAGGCTTGTGTTTAGAATAATGGATAGGGTTAGTACTAGTGTTAGGGCTTCGGTTAAGCTTAGAATTAGGGCTAGAGTTATGGTTAGGCATAAGATTAGTGTTAGTGTTAGGGTTAGATTTAGGGTAAGTGTTAGGGGTTGAGCTAGGGTTAGGGCTAAGGGGAGGGTTAGGGTTAGAGTCAGGGCTATGGTTAGGGTTAGTTTTAGGATTAGGTTTAGTATTAGCATTAGGTGTATGATTAGGTTTGTTTAAGATAATGGATAAAGTTTGATCTAAGATATGGGCTATGGTTACAGTTAGGATTAGGGCTAGGGTTAGGGTTAGGGTTAGAGGTAGGTTTATGTTTAGGGTAAGGTTTAGAGTTTGAGCTAGGGTTAGGGCTAGGGCAAGCATTAGGATTAAGGTTTGGGCTAGGGTTTTGGTTAGGATTATGCTTATGGCTAGGGTTAGGGCTAGGTTTTGCTTGAGATTCATGGCTAGCTTTAACATTATGGGTAAAGAAGGAGCCTGGTTTATCGTTCTGGCTAGTTTTAGAGTTAGGGTTATGGAAAGGTCTATACTTGGGGTTAGGTTTGGGTTAGGATAAGGTTTAGAGCTAGGGTTTGTGTTAGGATAAGGTTCAGTGTTTGGGATAGCATTGGGGTTAGGGTTAGGGCCAGAATCAGAACTAGGGTTAGGTCTAGGGGTAGGGTTAGGCTTTGTATTAGGTTAATCATTATTGTTAGGGCTAGGGCTAGAATTTTTTAGGGTTAGGGCTAGAGTTTTGGTTATATTTAGGATTAGGTTTAGGTCTAGTGCTAGTATTATGGTTAGGTTAGGTATAGGTTTACCGGTAGGGCTAGTGTTAGGTTAGGTTTAAAGTTAGGGTCAGGCTTAGACCTAGGGTTAGTCTTGGGGTCAGAATAAGGATCAGGGTTAGGCTTAGGCTTTGGGATAGGATTCGATATAGAATAAGGGCTAGGGTTAGGACTAGTAATAGGGTTAGGGTTTGGGGTAGGCTAAGGATTAGGGTTAGAACTAGGGTAGCATTATGGTGAGGGTTTACCTTAGGGTAAGGGATAGGGTTAGAGCTAGGGTTAGGGTTTTGGTTAGAGTTAGGGCTAGGGTTACATTTAGGGTTTGGGTTAAAGCTAGGGTTAGGGCTCAGATTAGGGTTAGGTTTTGTGTTAGGGTTATAGCTATGGCTAATGTAAGAAATGGCTTTAGAATTCGGGCTACTTTTAGGGTCAGGGCTAGGTCTAGTGTTTAGGTTACATTTATGATTAAGATGATGTTTAGAGCTAGGGTTAGATTTAGGGTCAGAGTCAGGGTAAGTATTAGTCATAGGAATAGGGTTAGGACTTGGTGTAGCGTTAGGATTTGGTTTAGGTTAAGGATTAGGAATAGGGCTATAGCTCAGTTTTGATTAGGGCTAGGTTTTGTGTTAGGTTTAGGCCTAGGGTTAGTGCTATGGATAATGTAAGATCTAGAGTTCTAATTACAGCTAGTTGTAGGGTAAGGGTTATGAATAGGTCTAATGTTAAATTTATATTTTGGTTTATTGTCAGGTTTAGAGCTAGGTTTAGTGTTAGTGTCAGGGTCAGTCTTCAGGTTAGAGTTAGGGGTAGGGTGAAAGCCATAACAGGGCAAGGTTAGGTATAGGGGTAGGGTTAGTGTTTGGATTAGGTTAAGGGTTACTTTTAGGGATAGGACTATGATTTGTTTAGGTCTAGGGCTAGAGTTATCACTAGATTTAGGATTAGGTTTAGGTCTAGGGCCAGTGATAGGGTTAGATATAGGTATGAGGTTACCTGTAGGGCTAGTCTTAGGGTTTGGATTAGGGTTAGGTTCAGGTTTAGACCTACGACTAGTGTTAGGGTCAGAATAAGGGTCAGGGTTAGGGTTAGGGTTTGAGTTATGGTTAGAGCTAGAATGAGGGCTAGGGCTAGGACTAGTAATAGGGTTAGGGTTTGTGTCAGGTTAAAGATTAGAGTTAGAATTAGGGTTAGCGTTTGGCTTAGGGTAAGGGATAGGGTTAGAGCTATTGTTAGGGCTAGGGTTAGGGCACAGGTTAGGATTAAAGCTAGCTTTAGGGCTCAGATTAGGGCTAGTTTTGTGTTAGGTTTAGCGCTAGGGTTAGATCAACGGTTAATGTAAAAACTAGGGTTACAATTAGGGTTAATTTTTGGGTTATGGTTAGGGGTTTATCCTCTAGCGTTAGGATTAGGTTTTAGCTTAGGGTGATATTTAGAGCTAGTATTAGTGTTAGGTTAATAGTCAGGGTCAGGTTAGTTTTAGTGCTAGGGTTAGGACTTGAAATAAGGCTAGGGTTACTGTAAGGGTTTGGTTTAAAGTTAGGGTGGTGTTTATAGCTAGGGTGAGTGTTAGGATATTAGTCTGAGTCAGGGTTAGTGTTAAGGTTAAGGTTAGGACTCAAATTAGTGCTAGGGTTAGGTCTAGGTGTAGTGCTAGGGTTTGGTGTAAGTTAAGATTTAGTGTTAGGGCTATTGCTCAGTTTTGTTTTATTGTAGGGATAGGGTTAGAGCTAGTTTTATGATTAGTGTTAGGGTTAGGGCTAGTGTTAAGTTTGGGCTCAGGCTTGGGGTTAGTGTTAGATTTAGAGTTAGGGTTAGATCTAGGGTTAGAACTTGGAATAAAGATAAGGCAATGGTTATGGCTAGGGTTATGTCTAAGTTTAGGGCTAGGGTTAGGGTTATGGTATGGGATAGTGTAGAACTAGGGATAGGTCTAGTGTGAATGTTAGAGTTAGTCTTAGGGCTAGGGTTATGGTTAGTTTTAAGGATAGAGCTAAATTAGAGCTAAGATTAGGGTTAGGGTTAGTGTTCAGCCTAGGCCTAGTGTTAGGACTGGGGTTATGATTAAGTTTAGGGTTAGGGATGTTGTTATAGCTTGGTTTATAAGTAGGGTGAGGGTTAGAATTAGATTTAGGGCTAGGGTTAGGGTTAGGGTTATGATTAAGGCTAGATTTAGGGCTAGAATGAGGGCTATGTTTTGTTGTAGGGTTAGGTCTAGAATCAGGGCTAGGGCTAATGTCAGGTCTAGTGTTACAGTTAGGGGTAGATTTAGGATTAGGTTTGTGTCTAGCTCTAGTGTAAGTGTTAGGCTTAGTGTAAGGGTGAGGTTTAGACCTAGGTGTATTTTTAGAGTCAGGATCAGGTTTAAGGTTTGTTTTAGGTTAAGCCTTGGGGATATGGATCAATTGAGCAGTAGGTTGAGGCTTAGGGTAATAGATAGGGTTTGGTTTATGGTTCAGGGTAGAATTAGGATAATGGAGAGTTTTTGAGATAGCAATAAGGAAAGGGTTAGGCCTAGGGTTAGAATTAGGATTAGGATTATCATAAGGATAATGTATAGGTTTAGAGCTAGGGTTAGGGCTAAGTTTATGGTTAAGATTATGGATAAAGTTAGTGTTAGAATTTGGGTTAGGGCTAGTAAACCTAGCTTAGGGTAGATTAGGGTTAGTTTTAGGGTAAAGGTTAGGTTTTTGAGCTTGGTTAGTCCTATGGTGAGGGTTAGGTTTAGTGTTTGGGTTATAGATTTTGTCAGTGTTAGGTTTAGGGTTAGGACTAGGGTTTTCATTAGGTTTAGGGTTAGGTTTAGAGTAAGAGATTGGGTTAGATGTAAGGTTAGCTTTTGGGTTAAGGTTAGGTTTAGGGTTAAGTTTAGTTTTAAGGCTTGGTTTATTTTGGGTTTAGAGTAAGGGTTAGGGTTTTAGTTAGGGTTAGGGCTAAATCAATTGTTAGGTTTAGTTTTAGGTCTAGGGTTAGGTTTATGTTTTGTGTTAGGGTTTTGGTTAGGCTTAGGGCTAGGGTTATTATTACATTTAGCATTAGAGTTAGGGTAATATCTAGGTTTAGAGCTAGGATTAGAGATAGTGTTAAGGTTAGGATTAGAGCTAGGGTTAGGGTTATGGGTAGGGTTAAGGCTAGGTTATCTTTAGGCTAAGGGTTAGGCTGTGAGCTAGGGTTAGGACTAAGGTGAGGGTTAGGGTTACGGTTAGAGGTAAAGTTAGGGTGAGGGTTATTCTTATGGTAGGTTTAGGCCTCGGATTGTTGCTAGGCTTTGTGTTAGGTTTAGGCCTAGGGTTAGTGCTATGGGTAATGTAAGGTCTAGAGTTCTAACTACAGCTAGTTGTAGGGTAACGGTTATCGCTAAGTCTTGTATTAAGTTTAGATGTTGGTTTATTGTCAGGTTTAGAGCTAGGTTTAGTGTTAGTGTCAGGGTCAGTGTTCAGGTTATAGTTAGGGTTAGGGTGAGAGACAGAATTAGAACAAGTTTAGGTATAGGGGTAGGGTTATTGTTTGGATTAGTTTAATGGTTATTGTTAGGGATAGGACTAAGTTTTTGTTTAGGTCTAGGGCTAGAGTTATCGCAAGATTTAAGATTATGTTTAGGTCTTGGGCTAGTTATAAGGTTAGGTTTAGGTATGAGGTTATCTATAGGGCTAGTGTTAGGGTTCGGTTAGGGTTAGGTTCATATTTATACCTGTAATTAGGGTTAGGGTCAGAATATGGGTGAAGTTTAGAGTTTGATTTTTGGATAGGGTTAGAGGTAGAATGAGGGCTAGGGTTAGGACTAGTAATAGGGTTAGTGTTTGGTTTTGTCTAAGGATTAGGATTAGGACTAAGGTTATCCTTATGGATATGGTTTGGCTTAGGATAAGGGATAGGGTTAGAGCTAGGGTTAGAGCTAGGGTTAGGTCTAGGTTTAGGGTTAGGTTTAGGGCTAGGATTAGGGTTAGGGTTAGGGTTAGGGTTAAATCTAGTGTTAGGGCTTGGATTAGAGCTATTTTGTTTTAGGGTTAGGGCTAGGGTTAGGGCTATGGCCAATGTAAGAACTAGGGTTACGATTAGGGTTAGTTTTAGGTTTAGGGTTTGGGCTAGGAGTGGTGCTAGCATTAGCTTTAGGGTTAGGGTGATATTTAAAGCTACGGTTAGTGTTTGGATTAGAGTCAGGGTCAGGGTTAGTTTTAGGCCTAGGACTCAAATCAGAGCTGTAGTTATGGCTAGTTATAGGGGTAGGGTTTGCTATAGGGTAAGGTTATGGTTAGAGCAATGGCTCGGTTTTGTTTTAGGGCTAGGGCTATGGTTAGGTCTAGTTTTAGTATTAGCAATAGTGTTAGGGCTAATGGCATGGTGAGGTTTAGGCTTAAGTTTAAGGTATATTTAGAATTATGTTTATGTCTAGTGTTAGGGCTTGGCTAGGGTTAGTGCTAAGGTTAGGGCTAGTGTGAGGGTTACAGTAACAGATAGGGTTAGAAATAGGAATAGGGCTAGGGTGATGTTTGTCTTAGGGCTAGGGTTAGGGGTAGGGTTAGGGTTAGGGCTAAATTAGGGCTAGGATTAGCATTTGGGTCAGTGTTAGGGTTAGGTCTATGGTTAGGACTAGGGTTAGGGTTAGTGTTATGTTAGGTTTAGAGTTACTTTTTAAGAAAGTGTTTTGGTTATAGCTAGGTTCTTGGCTAGTACAAGCTTTAAAATTTAGAATAAGCTCAGGGTAAAATTTTGGATAGGATTAAGGCTAGGTTTAGGGATAGGATTAGGGCCAGGGTTTGTGTTAGGGTTAGGGCTCAGATTAGGGCTAGGGATAATATCAGGTCTAGGGTTATGGTTAGGGGTAGTGTTAGGTTTAGATTTATGGATATGTCTAGTGTAAGTGTTAGGTTTAGTGTAGGGGTCAGGTTTAGAGCAAGGTGTATTATTAGGTTCAGAGTTGGGTTAAGGTTTGGTTTGGGTTAAGGTTTAGGGTTAGGGCTCAAATTACCATTAGGTTTAAGAACTGGCTTTACCATTAGGGTTAGTTTTATGGTTAGAACTAGGGGTGAGTTTTAGGGTTAGAGTAATGGATAGGGTTAGGTTTAAGATTCAGATTAGGTTTAGAGTAATTTATAGGGTTAGTGTTAGGGATGTGGTTAGGGTTTGGCCTAAGGTTAGCATTTGGGTTAGGCATATGTTTAGGATAATGTATAGGGTTAGTGCTAGTGTTAGGCCTTGGGTTAAGCTTAGGTTTAGGGCTAGAGTTATGGTTAGGCATAGGGTTAGTGTTAGAGTTAAGCTTAGTTTAGCATAAGTGTTAGGGGTTGAGCTAGGGTTATGGCCACTGTGAGGTTTAGGGTTAGCATTATGGTTAGGGCCAGGATAGCATTAGGTTTAGGGCTCTGTTTAAGGTAGTGGATAAAGTTAGTTCTAAGATTTGGGCTATGGTTTCAGTTAAGATTAGGGCTAGGTTTAGTGTTAGGGTTAGGGCTAGAGTTATGTTTAGTGTAAGAGTTTGAGCTAGGGTTAGGGCTAGGGCAAGCATTAGGGTTAGGGTTAAGGCTAGGTTTTGTGTGAGATTTATGGCTAGCGTTAGGGCTATGAGTAATGAAAGACCCTGGTTTATGATTATGGCTAGTTTTAGGGTTAGGATTATGGATAGGTCTATAATTAGGGTTAGGTTTGGGGTTAGGATAAGGTTTAGAGCTAGGGTTTGTGTTAGGATAAGGTTCAGTGTTCGGGATAGCATTGGGGTTAGGGTTAGGGCCAGAATTAGAACTAGGGTTAGGTCTAGGTGTAGGACTGGTCTTTGCGTTTGGTTAATGGTTATTGTTAGGGCTAGGGCTAGGGTTTTTTAGGGCTAGGGATAGAGTTATGGTTATATTTAGGATTAGGTTTAGGTCTAGTGCTAGTATTATGGATAGGTTAGGTATAGGTTTACAGTTAGGGCTAGTGTTAGTGTTCGGTTTAGAATTAGGGTCAGGCTTACACCAATGGTTAGGGTTAGGGTCAGAATAAGGGTCAGGTTAGGCTTAGGCTTTCAGATATGGTTAAAGATAGAATAAGGGCTAGGGTTAGGACTAGTAATGGGGTTAGGGTTTGGGGTAGGCTAAGGATTAGGGTTAGAACTCTGGTAGCATTAGGGTGAAGGTTTGGCTTAGACTAAGGGATAGGGTTAGAGCTAGGGTTAGGGTTTTGGTTAGGGTTAGGGCTAGGGTTATATTTAGGGTTTGGGTTAAAGCTAGGATTACAACTCAGATTAGGGTTAGGTTTTGTGTTAAGGTTATGTCTATGGCTAGTGTAAGAACTGGCTTTACAATTTGGGCTAGTTTTATGGTTAGGTTTAGGGCTAGGTCTAGTGTTTGGGTTATGTTTAGGGTTAAGATGATATTTAGAGCTAGGGTTTGTTTTAGGGTCAGAATCAGGGCCAGCATTAGTTGTAGTGATAGGGTTAGGACTAGGGGTAGCATTAGGATTTGGCTTAGGTTAAGGGTTAGGATTAGGCCTATAGCTTAATTTCGTTTGAGGGCTGTGGCTAGGGTTAGGGCTCGTTTTCAAATTAGCATTAGGGTTAGGGCTAGTGTTAGGGTGACGTTTAGGTTTAGGGTTAGGGTTTGATTTAGAGTTAGTGTTAGATTTAGATGTAGGGCGAGGGCTTAGTTCTGGGTAGGTTTAGGCTAGGGTTAGGGCTAGGCTTTGGGTTACTGTAAGGGATAAATTTAGAACTAGGGATAGTGCTAGGGCGAGAGTTAGAGTTAGTCTTAGGGTTAGGGATATGATTAAGTTTAGGGTTAGGGCTAAATTAGGGCTAGGGTTAGTATCAGGGTTAGGCCTTGGTTTAGGGCTAGGGTTAGAATTAGGGTTAGGGTATGGTATGATGTTATAGCGAGGTTTTGGTCTAGGGCAAGGGGTAAATTTAGTGTTAGAATTAGGGTTAGGTTTAAAGCTATGTTTAGGGCCAAGTTTAAGGCTATGGTTTTTGTTAGGGATAGGTCTAGCATTAGGACTACGGCTAATGTCAGGTCTAGGGTTATGGTTAGGGATAGTCTTAGGGTTAGGTTTATGGCTAGGTATAGTGAAAGGTTTAGGTTGAGGATTTGGTTCAGCTTTAGAGCTAGGGGTATCATTAGGGTCAGAGTCAGGGTTTGTTTAGGTTGAGGTTTAGGGTTAGGTCTCAAATTAGGTTTCGGGTTACATTTAGGGTTAGGGTAATGGATATGGTTACGTATAGGTTTCAGGTTAGGTTTAAAGTAATGGATAGGGTTAGGGTTATGGATAGGGTTCAGGTTATCCTAGGGTTAGCATTAGGGGTAGAGTTAGGGTAAGCTAATTGATAGTAGTAGAGTTAGAGTTAGGGCTTGTGTTATGGTTAGGATTAAGGCTAGGTTTAGGGTTAGGGTTAGGGTTAGGGTTAAAGCTAGGGTTAGGGTTCGGATTAGGGTTAAGTTTTAGATTAGCTTAGGGCTTGGTTTAGGGCTATGGCTAATGTAAAAACTAGGGTTATGATTAGGGCTAATTTTATGACTAGGGTTAGGGCTAGGTCTAATATTAGGGTTACGTTAAGCTTTAGGGTGAAGATTTGAGATGAGGTTATTGTTAGGGTCAGAATCAGGGTCAGTGTTAGTTTTAGGGTTAGGAATAACACTCAAATTAGAGATAAGATTAAGCCTAGGTGTATGGTCAGGTTTTGTGTTAAGGTTAGGGCAAGAATTAGGACTAGGGCTAATGTCAGGTATAGAGTTATGGTTAGGTTGGGATTAGCATTAGGGCTATGGCTCAGTTTTGTTTTAGGGCTAGGGCTTGGGTTAGGGCTAGTTTTAGGACTAGCGATAGTGTTTGGGCTAGCGGTATGGTGAAGTTTAGGCTTAGGGTTAGGGTTAGATTTAGAGTTATGGTTAGATATATGGTTAGAGCTAGGGTTAGGGCTAAGGTTAAGGCTAGTGTTAGGGTTATGGTAACAGATAAGGTTAGTACTAGAAATAGGTCTAGGTTGAGAGTTAGAGTTAGTTTTAGGACTAGGGTTAGAGTTAGGGTTACAGTTAGCGATAAATTAGGGCTAGGATTAGAGCTAGGTTTAGTATTATGGTTAGGCCTAAGGTTAGGTCTCAGGTTAGGGTTAGTGATAGTATTAGGGTTAGGGTTAGGGGAAGGGGAAGGGATTTGGTTATACCTAGGTTTGGAACTAAGGCGAGGGTTGAAATTAGGAATTGGGCTAGGATTAGGGTTCAGGTTAGGATTAAGGCTAGGTTTAGGGCTAGAATGAGGGATAAGGTTTGTGTTAGGTTTAGGGCAAGAATTATGTAGAAGGATAATGTCAGTTTTAGGGTTATGGTTAGTGATACTGTTAGGGTTAGTTTTATGGCTAGGTCTAGTGTAAGGGTTAGATTTAGGGTTAGGGCCAGGTTTAGAGCTAGGTGTATTATTAGAGTCTGTGTCTTGTTTAGAGTTTGGTTAGGTTATGGTTTAGGTTTAGGGCTCAAATTAGCATTAGTGTTAGGGTTAGGGTTAGAATAATTGATAGGTTGAGTTTTAGCTTTCAGGTTAGGTTTAGGTAATGGATAGGGTTAGTGTTAGCAATAGGTTTAGGTTTAGGCCTAGGGTTAGCATTTGGTTTAGGCTTATATTTAGGCTAATGGATAGGTTAGAGCTAGGTTTATGGTTAGGATTATGGGAAGGGTTAGGGTTAGGGTTAGGTTTAGGGTTAGGCCTAGGGTTAGTGTTAGGGTTAGGTTTAGGGTAAGTGTTAGGGTTTGAGCTTTGGTTAGGGTTAGGGCAAGTGTTAGGTTTAGTGTCAGATCTTGGTTTAGTTTTAGTGTTAAGTTGAGGGCTAGGGTTAGCATTAGGTTTAAGGTTATGTTTCGGGTAATGGATAGAGTTAGAAGTAGAGTTTGGACTTTGTTATGGTTAGGATTAGGGCTAGGATTAGGGTTCAGGTTAGGGTTAGGGCTAGGGTTATGTTTATGGTAAGGGTTAGTGTTTGAGCTAGGGTTAGGGCTAAGGCGAGAGTTAGAGTTAGGGTTACATGTAGGGCTAATGTTAGGGCTAGGATTAGGGCTAAGTTTTGTGTGAGGTTTGGGGCTCGCATTAATGCTATGTGTAATGTAAGAGCTAGTGTTAGGATTATGGTTAGGTCTAGGGTTAGTGTTACGGCTAGATTTTGGGTTAGTATAATGTTTAGAGCTAGGATTTTTGTTAAGAGAAAGGTCTATTTTGTGTTGGGTTAGGTTTATTGTTGGGGCCAGAATTAGGTCTAGTGTTAGGTCTAGAGGTAGGGTTAGTGTTTGGGTTAGGTTAAGGGTTATTGTTAGGGCTAGGGCTGGGTTTTTGTTTTGGGCTAGTGCTACAGATATAGCTAGATTTAGAATTAGGCATTTATCTAGGTCGAGTGTTAAGGTTAGTTTTAGGTATAGGTTTACCCATTGGGCTAGTGTTAGGGTTCTGTTTAGGGTTAGGGTCAGGTTTCAACGTAGGGTTAGAGTTAGGGTCAGAATAAGGGTCAGGGTTAGGGTTAGGGTTTGGGTTAGGGTTAGAGCTAGAATGAGGGCTAGGGTTAGGATTAGTATTAGAGTTATGATTTGGGTAGGCTAAAGATTAGGGTTAGGACTAGGGTAGCATTACTTGAGGGTTTGACTTAGGGTAAGGGATAAGTTTAGAGCTAGGATTAGGGCTAGTGTTAGGGTTAGGGATAGGGCTAGGTTTAAGGTTAGAGTTAGGTTTAATGCTAGGTTTAGGTCTCAGATTAGGGCTAGGTTTTCTTTATTACAGGACTATGGCTAATGTAAGAACTGGCATTATGACTAGGTCTAGTTTTAGCATTAGAGTTAGGGATAGGTCTAGTGTTCAGGTTAGGTTTAGGTTTAGGGTGACGTTTAGAGCTAGGGTTAGTGATGGGGTCTGAGTCAGGGTCAGGGTAAGTTCTAGAGTTGGGGTTAGAACTCGAATTAGGGCTATGTTAGGGCTAGGTATAAGCTTAGGGTTTGGTTTATGTTAAGGATTAGTGTTAAGCCTATGACTCGGTTTAGTTTGATTGATAGGCCTAGGGTTAGGGCTAGTTTTCCAATTAGCATTAGGATTAAGGCTATTGTTAGGATGCGGTTTAGGCTTAGGTTTAGGATTTGCTTTAGATTTAGGGTTAGGTCTAGGTTTAGAGCTAGGACAAATTTTGGGATAGTTTTGGGGCTAGGTTTAGGACTAGGGTTTGGGTTATGGTAAGGGATAGGTTTAGAACTAGGGTTAGTGCTAGGGTGAGAGTTAGGGGTAGGGTTAGGGTGAGGGTTAAATTAGTTCTAGGATTAATTCTAGGGTTAGTGTTAGGGCTAGGCCTAGGTTTAGGGCTAGGTTTAGGGTTAGGATTAGTGTAAGGTATGATGTTATAGCTAGGTTTAGGGCGAGGTTCCAAATACATTTAGGGCTAGGGTTAGGTTTAGGATGAGGACTAGGCCTGTGTTTAGGGCTAGGATTAGGGCTAGGTTTTGTGTTAGGGTTAGGGCTATGATTAGGGCTAGGTGTAATTTCAGGTCTAGGTTCATAGTTAGGGTTAGTTTTGGTTTAGGTTTATGGCTAGTTCTAGTGTAAGTATTAGGTTGAGGGTTAGGGTCAGGTTTAGAGATAGGGTTATTATTAGGGTCACAGTCATGGTTAAGGTTTGGGTTAGGTTAAGGTTTAGGGTCAGGGCTCTCATTAGTGTTAGGGTTAAGGTTAGGGTAATGTTTTTGGTTAGGTTTAGGATTCAGGTTAGGTTTTGGGTAATGGATAAAATTAGGGTTAGATATAGGGTTAGGGTTATCCTAGGGTTAGCATTAGGGTTAGGGCTATGGTTAGGGTAATGGATAGTGTTAGAGCTAGATTTAGGGCTAGGATTATGGTTAGGATTAAGGCTAGGGTTAGCTTTAGGGTTAGGGCACATTTTAGGGTTAGGGTTAGGTTTAGGGTAATGGTTAGGGCTATGGTTATGGTTAGGATTAAAAAGAGGTGTAGGGCTTAGATTAGGGCTAGGTTTTGGGTTAGTTTATGGCTAGGATTAGGGCTAAGGTTAATGTAAGAACTAGAGTTATGATTAGGGCCATTTTTAGGGTTCCAGTTAGGACTAGGTCTAGTTTTAGGGTTAGGTATACTTTTAGGGTGATGTTAGACCTAGGGTTAGTGTTAAGGTCAGAGTAAGGGTCAAGGTTAGTTTTAGGGTAAGTGAAGGACTGGAATTAGGGCTAAAATTAGGCTAGGTGTAGGGTTTTGGTTTAGGTTAAGGGTTAGGGTTAGGGCTATGGCTCATTTTTTGGGGGGGGCTAGGACTAGGTTAGGGCTAGTTTTAGGATTAGTGTTAGTGTTAGGGCTAGTGGTAGTGTAAGGTTTAGGCTTAGGGTTAGGGATACATTTAGAGTTATGGTTAGATCTAGGGTTAGGGCTGTGGCTAGTGTTAGAAATAAGGTTAGGTAAGTGTTAGGGTTATGGTAAGGGATATGGTTAGATCCAGGAATAGGGCTAGGGCGAGAGTTAGAGTTAGTATTAGTGCTAGTGTTAGGGTTAGGGTTAGGGCTAAATTAAGGCTAGGAACAGGTAGGTCTAGGATTAGTGTAAGGATTAAGTCTAGGGTTAGCTTTACGGTTAGATTTAGGGGAATTGATGGGGTAATAGCAATGTTCAGAACTAGGGCAAGGGATAAAATTAGGGATAAGGATAAAGTTAGGGTTTGGGTTAGGATAAGGCTAGGTTTAGGGTAGGATGAGGGCTTGCATTTGTGTTAGGGTTATGGCAAGAATTAGGGCTAGGACTAATATCAGGTCTAGGGTTATGGTTAGGGATACATTTAGGGTAAGTTTTATGGCTAGGTCTAGTGTCAGAGTTAGGTTTAGGGTAAGGTTCAGGTTTCGAGCTAGGGGTATTATAATGGTCAGGGTCAGGTTTTGGGTTTGGGTTAGTTTGAGGTTTAGGGTTAGGGCTCAAATTAGCTTTAGGTTTAGAGTTAGGGATAGGGTAATTAATAGGGTTAGGTTTAGGCTTCAGGTTAGTTTTAGGGTTCAGTTTAGGTTTAGGGAAATGGATAGGTTTATATTTAGGCCTAGGGTTATCATTAGGTTTATGGTTATCATTAGAGTAATAGATAGGTTTAGTGCTAGGATTATGTTTAGGATTAGGGCTAGAGTTAGTGTTAGGGTTTAGGCTAGGGTTAGGTTTAGGGTATGAGTTAGGTTTTGAGCTAGGTTAGTGCTAAGACTAGGGTTAGGTTTAGGGTTAGGTGTAGGATTAGGGTTGTATTAGGGTTAGGGCTAGGGTTATCATTAGGATAAGGGTAGTGGACAGGGTTAGATGTCAAGTTAGGGTTTGGTTTATGTTTAGGACTAGAGTTACTGTTAGGTTTAGCGTAGTTGTTAGGGTTTGAGCTAGGGTTAGGACTACAGTAAGGGTTAGGTTTATGGTTAGGTCTAGAGTTACGTATTTGGTTAGGGTTAGAATAGGTTTAGGGTTAGGGCTAGGGTTAACATGAGCTTTATGGTTAGGGTTAGGGTAATTGTTGGTGTTAGAGCTAGGGTTAAGGCTAGGGTTAAGTTTAGGATTAGGGATAGGTTTAGGGTTTGGTTTAGGGTTTGGTTTTATGCTAGGATTAGGATAAGGGTAAGATTCAGAGATTGAGTAAGTGTTAAGGCTTGGTTGAGGCTTTGGGTGAGAATCAGGGCTAGGGTTAAAGTTAGAGTAAGGGTTATGGCTTGGTGTAGTATTAGGTTTAGGGTTGTGGTAAGGGAAATTGTTAGAGTTTGAGCTAGGGTTTGGGCTATGGTTACGGTTAGAATTAGGGCTAGGATGAGGGTTAGGGTTTGGCCTAGGGTTATGTTTAGGTTAAGGGTTAAGTTTTGAGCTAGATTTATGGCTAATGCTAGGACAAGAGTTAGGTTCAGCATTAGGTTTAGTGATAGGATTATGGTAGTTTTAGGGTTAGGGTTAGGGTTAGGGTTAGTACTAGGCTTATCATTAGGGTTAGGATAAGGTTTAGGGTAATGGATATGTTTAGATGTAGGTTTAGGTTTAGGGTTAGGGTTAGATTTAGTTTTAAGGTTAGTGTGAAGGCTATGGTTATGTTTAGGTTTATTTTATGGGTTACGGTTTGAGCTAGGGTTAGGGCTATGGCAAGTGGTAGGATTAGGGTTAGGTTTAGGGTTAGTTTTCCAGGTATGGTTATGGTTATGCTTAGGGTTATGGCTAGGGTTATCAATAGGTTTAGGTTTACAGTTAAGGTAATGTGTAGGTTTAGAGCTAGTTTTAGGGATAGGCTTAAGTTTGGGTTAGGGCTAGGGTTAGGGTTAGAGGTAGGGATAGGTCTAAGTTTGTATTTAGTGTAAGAGTTAGGCTTTGAGTAAGGTTTAGGACTAAGGCTAGGGTTAGGGTTAGGATCAGGGCTAAGGTTAGGTTTAGGGTTATGCTTAGGGCTAGGTTTAGGCCTAGGATTCGCTCTAGGTTTTTTGTTAGGTTAAGGCGTAGAGTTAGGGCTATGGGTAATGTAAGAGCTAGGATTATGATTAGGGCTAGTTGTAGGGTTAGGGTTATGGCTAGGTCTAGTGTTAAGTTTAAGTTTTCAGTTACGGTCAGGTTTAGAGATAGCTAAGTGTTAAATGCAGGGTCAGTGTTCATATTAGAGTTAGAGTTAAGGTTAAAGCCAGAATTAGTACTAGGTTTATGTCTAAGAGTAGGGTTAGTCTTTGTGTTAAGTTAAAGGTTATTGTTAGGGCTAGGGCTAGGTTTTTATTTACTTCTAGGGCTAGAGTTAAGGCTAGATTTAGGATTAGGTTTTGGTCTAGGGCTAGTGGTAGGGTCAGGTTTAGGTATAAGGTTACTGGTAGGGACAGTGTTAGGGTTGGGTCTTGGGTTAGGGTCAGGTTTAGACCTACAGTTAGTGTTATGGTCAGAATAAGGGTCAGGGTTAGGTAGGTTTTGGGATATGGTTAGAGCTAGAATGAGGGCTAGCATTAGGACTATTTATAGAGTTAGCATTTTGATTAGCCTAAGGATTAGGGATAGGTCTAGGGTTACCATTAGGGTTAGGGTTTGGCTTACAGTAAGGAAAGGGTTAGAGCTAGTGTTAGGGTTATGGTTTGGGTAAGGGTAAGGTATGATGATACAGCTAGGTTTAGGGCTAGGGTGAGGGTTAAAATTAGGGTTAGGGATAGGGTTAAGTGTAGGGTTAGGATTAAAGCTAGTGTTAGGCCTAGGATTAGGACTAGGGATTGTGTTAGAGTTAGGTTAGCATTAGTGCTAGGGATAATGTCAGGTATAGGGTTATGGTTATGGATAGTTTGGGGATAGGTATTTGGCTAGGTATAATATAAGGGTTACGGTGATAATTAGTGTCAGGTTTAGAGGTAGGGGTGCTATTATGGTCAGAGTCAGAGTTAGGGTTTGGTGTAGGTTGAGGTTTAGGAATAGGGCTCTAATTAGCATTAGGGTTAAGGATAGAGTTAGGGTAATGATATGGTTAGGGTTAGGGTTCAGGATACATTTAGGGTAATGGATAGGTTAGGGTTAGGGATAGTGCTAGGGTCAGGCTGAGGATTAGCATTAGGTTTAGGGTTAGGGTTAGGGTAATGGATAGGGTTTGAGCTAGGGTTAGCACTAGGATTATGGTTAGAGTTAGGGCTAGGGTTAGGGTTAGGTTTAGGTTTAGTGCAAGGATTAAAATTAAGGTTAGGTTTAGGGTAAGGTTAGGTCTAGGTTTAGGGTTCGAGTTAGGGTTAAAACTAGGGTTGGGTCTTGGATTAGGGCTAGGTTTTGGGTTACGTTTGGGCTCTTCTTAGGGATATGGTTAATGTAAGAACTAAGGTTACAACTAGGACTAGTTTTAGGGTTACATTTAGGACTAAGCCTAGTTTTAGGATTAGGTTTAGGTTTAGGGTGATGTTTTGAACAATGATTAGTGTTAGTGTCAGAGTCAGGGTCATGGTTTATTTTAGGGTTAGGGATAGGACTCAAGTTAGGGTTAGGCTTAGGGCTAGATATAGGGTTAGGATTTGGTTTAGTTTAAGGTTTAGGGTTAGTCCTATGGCTCTGTTTTGTTTTAGGGATAAGCCTAAAGTTAAGGGTAGTTTTATTATTACCATTAGTGTTATTGCTACTGATAGGGTGAGTTTAGGCTTAGGAGTAGATTTACAGTTATGGTTAATTCTAGGGTTAAGGCTATGGCAACAGATAGAGGTAAGATTAGGGCTACTGTTTGGGTTATGGTAAAGGATAGGGTTAGCACTAGGAATAGGGCTATGGCAAGAGCTAGAGTTAGTCTTAGGGCTAGAGTTAGGGTTAGTTTTAGGGCTAAATTAGGGCTAGGAATAGGTCTAGGGTTAGTGTTAGGCTTAGGCCTAGGTTTAGGTCTATGTTTATGGTTAGGTTTAGGGTTAGGTTTAGGGGAAGGGATGCCTGTTTGATTTCCACTTACCCATAGGTGTCAAAATGAAGTGAAACCTTTAAATATGAAGTGTTCATGATAGTGAACCATTGAATTGAGAAGAACGTACCTTGGGAGCCCCCTAAGGCTAGATAAAAGATGACTCCTGCCCAATATCAAAGAAATTTGAACAAAAATAACTCTCACCCTAACATTACCTCTAACCCTAGCACTAGCCAAAACCTCAAATCTAACACTAACCCTAACCTGATTAGAGAACCATTCCTCCTAGCATTACAACACTAGGGGAGCCTTGTGGGGCAAGTTAAGTGATGAATTCTAGCAGCGTCAAACAAATCTTACCAAATAATAATGGGAGGTATTTCAGTACATGCCTATTTTCCTGTTTTCTCCTAAAAGACTCATAGATTAAGTTGCTTTTGCATGCTTAAGAATAGGCCTATTTTTACAAGGAACATACCAGAGTCCCTACAGAGAACTGATGGAGTGTGTGAAGTTTCAAGCACCTAGCACAAACCTGTTTGATTTTCAACTCCATTAACTTTCCCGTATAGGTCAAAATGAAGTGAAATCTTAAAATAAAAACTATTTCTGACAGCAAACCTGTGAACAGAGAAGGCCTAAACCTGGGGAAGAGAGTAAATCTAGCTAAAAGATAAATCCTTCCAAGTATCAAAGAATTTTGAATAAAACTAACTCTAACCCTAACACTAGCTCTAACCCTAGCTCTTCCCCTAACCCTAACATTTTTATGAAACATTTGACCATAGAATTTCCAAACTTGGGCAGCCTATTGGGGAAAGATAAGGGATGAATCCTGCACAGTATCAAAGAAATCTGACCAAAAAGCTGATGGAGTATATCAGTACATGTGTATTTCCCTGTTATCTCCTAAAGGACTCTTGGATAAAGTTGTTTTTACATGCTTCAACTTAGGTGTATTGTCACAAGAGCAAACCAGAGATTGCTCACAGAGAATTGATGGAGTATGAAGTTTCAAGCAGCTAGCACCAATGCTGTTTGATTTCCAGCTCAATTTCCATTTACCTGTATAGGAAAAAATAAACTGAAACTTTAAAATACAAACTGTTCTTACAGTGAACCATTAAACCTAGGAGGCCCAAACATGTGGAGTACAGTAAGAGTAGGAGAAAAATGAATCCTGCCTAGTATCAAAGACATTTGAACAAAACTAACTCTAACCCTAATACTAGCTCTAACACTAGCCCCAACACTAACCTTTACACAAACCTTAAACTGTTTGAAAAACTGTTGATCCTAGAAGTCCCAAACTTGGGAGTGTGCTAAACTATCAGATGAATCATATGCAGTATCAAAGAAATATGATCAAATAATTGAGGTGATATTTCAGTTCATGCATATTTCTCTGTTTTCTGCTAAAGGGCTCTCGGATAAAGTTGTTTTTGCCATCTTCATCTTAGGGCTACTTTCACAAGGAACAAACCAGAGAGTTCCCACAGAGAACTGATTCAGTGTTTGAAGTTTCAAGCAGCTAGCACCAACCCGGTTTGATTTCAGCCTCCATTTTCATTTACCTATATGGGTCAGTATGAAGTGAAACCTTAAAATACAGAGTGTCCCTGTGAGCAAACCATTGAAATGACAAGGTCCAAACCCGAGGAACATATTAAGGTTAGGTAAAAGATGACTCCTTCCAAGTATCAAAGAAATTTCTACAAAACTTACTCTCACCCTAACACTACATATAACCCTAGCCCTAATCCTAAACCTAACACTGACCCTAACCTGATTAGAGAACCATTGATCCTAGAAGTACCACACTTGGAGAGCCTTGTGAGGCAAGCTAAATAATGAATACTACTCAGTATCAAACAAATCTGACAGAATAATTATGGGAGGAATTTCAGTGCATGCATATTCCCTGCTTTCTCCTAAAGTGCTCTCAGATAAAGTTGTTTTTGCATGCTTCAGCTTAGGCCTACACTCACAAGGAATATACCACAGTGTCCCCAAAATGAATTGAAGGTGTGTGTACAGCTTCAAGCAGCTAGCATTAGCCTTGTTTGATTTTCAGGTCCATTTACATTTAATCGTATAGGTCAAAATGAAGTAAAATGAAAATACTAAGTGTTCCTGACACCAAACAGTTGAACCCAAATGCCTAAACCTGGGAAACAGAGTAAGGTTAGTTAAATATGAATCCTGGATTGTATCAAAGAAATTTGAATAAAGTAACTCTAACCATAACACTACCTCTAAACTGAGCCCTAATCCTAACCCTAAACATTAACATAGCCCTATCCCTAACCCTAACTTTAACCCTAATTTTAACTGTAACCATTGCCCAAACCCTAGGTCTAACTCTATCTATTACCATAACTCTAACCCTAAAGCTAAATGTAGCCCAAACCCTAACATTTACCCTAGACCTGCTCTAACTCTAAACCTCACCCTAGCCATAAATGTAGCTCTAACCATACTACTTACCCTAAACCTAACCTTAACACTAGCCCTAATCCTAACCATAAATGTAGTGCTAACCCTAGCTGTAATCCTATCTTTCACCTAAACATAAGCCTAACACAAATGCTAACAATAGGACTAAACCTAACAGTATAGCTATCCCTAAGGCTATTCAAAACCCGAAACCTATCCTGAACCCTAAGCCATTACCCTAAACCTAATGCTAATTCAAGACATAAACCTAAACCTTAACCAAAACCAATCCCTAATCCTGATCACCTAGCTCTAAAACTGACCTTTACCCTAAACCTAACCTTTACAGTAGACCTATTCATAACCAAATCCTACAACTACCCTTAACTGTAATGGTAGACCTGACATTAGCTCTAGCCTTAATTCTAGGCCTAGCCCTAACACAAACCCTAATCCGAGTGGTAAACCTAGCCTTAATCCTAACCCTCACCCTCACCCTAACCCAAGACCTAATCCTAACCATAACCCTAGCCCTAATCTTAACTCTAACTGCATCCATTACCCCAAACATAACACTTATCCTAATGCTAACCCTAGGACTAGCCTAACTCTATCAGTATCCCCAAAACTATCAATTACCCTAAACATAATCTGAACTCTAAACCTAACCCTATCTTTACCCTAATGCTAACCCTAACTCTAATTTTAGCCATCACCCTAAGCTCAAACCTAAACCAAGCCCTAACACTGACCCTGGCAACAAGAATTCTCTAGCTCTAAACCTGACTACTACCCTATACCTAACACTTAAAATAGACATAGCCATAAACCTTTCCCTAAAACTATCCCTAACTGTAACCCTAGACTTGACATAGCCCTAGCCATAATTTTAGCCCTAACACCAACACAAACTCTATCCCTAAACATAGCCTTAAGTATAACCCTAACCCGAACTCTAGGCCTAACCCTGACACTAACCTTAGCCCTAATCTTAGCCCTAATTTAGCCCTATCCCTAATTCTAGTCCTAAGACTAACTCCAAATCAATCTCACATTAGATCTTTCACTCATTTTAACCCTATCCCTTACCATAACCCTAATACTAGCCCTAACCCTAGTCCTAACCCTTGCCCTAATCTTTGCCCTAGCACTAACCTTACACAAAACCTAACTCTAAATCGAGCCCTAACCTGAAGACTAAGCCAAACTCTAATACTAGCCCAAACCATAACATTAATCTTAAAACCAGCCCTACCATAGCTTTACCCAAAAAAACAAAACCTAGCTATAGCTATAAACCTAACCCTTAAACTAAACCAAACCTTAACCTTAAACCTAACCCTCACCCTAGCCCTACTACGAGTTGTTGGCCGAACCCTTAAACTAACCCTGAACCTGACACTGACCCTAACACTACTAGTTCTAACCTTTACCCTAACACTAACACTAGCCCTAAAACCCTAAAACTAGCCCTAAACATCACCCTAGTACTTACATTAGCTGTAACCATAACCCTATCCCTAATTTAACCCAAAACCTAGCCCTAATTCTAGCTTTAACGCTAGCGCTACTCATAACCATAAACCTAGCCCTAAACCGATCTCTAACTCTATCCATTACCATAACCATAACCATAAGCCTAATGTTAACTTTAGGAATGAACCTAAACCTATCCCTAATCTAAACCCAATATTACACTGAACCAAAACTGAACATAAACCTAACCCTATCATTACCAAACCCTAACACTAACACTAATTCGAGCCCTAACTTTAAACCATAACCTATCCCAAACCTTAAACCTGAACTTGACCCTAATAAAACCCCTAGCTCTAAACTTGAACATAACCCTACACCTAGCCCTTACCATAGACATAGCCATAATTCTAACCCAAAATATATCTTTAACCATAATTCTGGACCTGAAATTAGCCCTAGCCCCAATCCTACTCTTAAAACTAAAACAAACCCTAGTCCTCATCCTAGCCCTAAACCTAGCTTTAATCATAACCCTAACCCTAAACCTACTGCTAACCCTAATTCTAACACTCACCCTACCTCTATACCTAGCTATAATGCCATCTCTTACCCTAAACTTAACCCTAACCCTAACCCTAACTCTAGGCTCTAGCCAAACAATAAACCTAGCCCTAATCCTAGTACTAATTTAGCCCTATCTCTAACCCTAACACTAACTCTAGCCCTGAGACTCACTCTAACTCTCGCCCTGTACCTATCCCTAGTTCCAACCCTATCCTTTACAGTAACCCTATCCCTAGTCCTAACCCTTGCCCTATCCTTATTCCAAGCCCTAACCCTAGATCTAACCCTAACTCCAAATCTAACCCTAACCCTAAGCCTAAGCTTAACACTTACACTGTCCCTAAACCTAACCCTAGAACTAAACCAAAACCAAACAATAGCCCTAACTCTAAACATTAACTTAAACCAAACCCTAACACTAAATCTAGACCTATCCCTAGCCGTAATTCGAGTTTAAAACTAACACTGACCCTGACTCATATCCTAACACTCAACCTAGCTCTAAACACGGCCATTACCTTAAACTGAACAGTAAGAATAACCCTAACAATAATTTGAGTCCTATTCCTAACCCTAAAATGAACCCTGACCTGACTCTTATCCTTACACAAACCCTAGCTATAAATATCACCCTAAGCTTAAACCTAACCCTAACACTAAACCTAACTGTAACACTAAAAACTAACCTAATTTTAACCCTAGTTCTTAATTAGCTGTGGCCCTAACCCTATCCCTAACACTAACACAAAAACTAGCCCTAATCTGAGCAATAAACCTAGATTTAGCCCTAACTCAAACCCTAACCATACCCCTAAGCCTAGCTCTAAACCAATCCCTTACCCTAAGCAAAACCCTAAAACTAAGGGTAAAGCTAGACCTATCCCTTATCCTTAGGTTATCCAAAACCCTAAATCTATTAATACCCCTAACCCTAGCTCTCATTCTAGCTCTATCCCTATCCCAAATTCTAACCCTTACCCTGACCCTGATACTGACCTTACCACTAATCCTAGGTCTAACTCTAACCCTAAGTATAACCCAAAACCTATGGTAATCCTATTCCTAGACATAACCCTGAAGCTAACTTCCAGCCTAGCCCTAACCATAGCTCAGAACCTAACCCTTACGCTAAACATAACCCTAAACCTAACCCTAGTTCTAACCCTCACCCTAACTCTAACTCAAGACCTAATCCTAAACATAACCCTATCCCTAACCTTAACTCTAAATGTATCCATTACACTGAACATTACCCTTGCCCTAATGCTAACCCTAGGCCTAACCCTAAACCTATCACTATCCCCCAAACTGTCAATTACCCTAAACCTAACCTGGACCCTAAACATAACATTATCATTACCCTAATGCTAACCCTCATGCTAATTCAAGCCCTAACCCTAAACTCAAACCTAAACCAAAGCCCAACACTGAACCTGACATTAGTAATTCCCCTAGCTCCACACCTGACTATTACCCTATACCTAACACTTACACTAGATTTGGACTTAAACCTAACCCTAAAACTATCCCTAACCATAGCCATAGACCTGAATTTAGCCCTAGTCATAATCCTAGGCATAACCCTAGCATAAACCCTAGTCCTTATTCTAGCCCTAAACATAGTCTTAAATATAACACTAGGCCTAACACTAATACTAACCATAGCCTTAATCTTAGCCCTAATTTAGCCCCCCATAACCCTAACCCTAACCCTAGCCCAATGACTAACTCTAACTCTCACCCTAGCCCTAACTTTAGATCTAACCCTATACTTTATTGGAAGCCTAATACTAGCCCGAACCATAGGTCTAACCCTAGCCCTATTCATATCCCTGGCCATAACCCAAGATCTAACCCTAACTCTAAATATAACCCTAAAAATAAGCCTAAACCTAAACCTAAACCTAGCCCTAACCCTAAGGCTAATCCTAAAACTAGCCCTAACCCTATCCCTAGCTCTAAAACAAAACCGAGCCATAGAATTAACCCTAATCTTTAACATAAACCAAGCCCTAATCCTACACCTAGCCTAACCCTAGCAATAATGCAAGTCTTAAGCCAAACCCTAAAACTAACGCTAACCCTGACTCTGACCTTAACACTAACCCTAGGTCTAAACATCACCCTAACCCTAAACCTAAACCTAACACTAGACCTAGTCCTAAACCCTAACACTACAATTAGCCCTAATCATCATCCTAGTACTTACGTTAGCAGAAACCCTAACCATAGCCCTAACTAAACCCAAATCCTAGCCCTATTCTGAGCCCTAGACCTAAACAAAATCCTAGCACTAGCCCTAACAATAACCCCTAATCTAAACCAAACACTTACCCTATCCCTAGACCTAACCCTAGTCCTAATTCTGGCTCTAACCCTAAACCTAACCCTATCCCGAACACTGACCCTGATCCTAACACTTTAAACCTGACTCTAACCCAAAACCTAGACTTAGCCATAACCCTAAAGCTAAAACTAGCCCTAAACATAACCCTAGATTTTACATTACCCATAGTCCTAAACATAGCCCTAAATCTAACACAAAATCTAGAGCCAATCCTATACATAAACTTAGCTCTAAGCATAAACCTAAGCCTAACGCTAACCCAAACCCTAACTCTAAATCCAACCCTCTCCATAAATCTAACCCTAGCTCAAATCCTAACCTTTACACTAAACATAGCCCTAGCCCTATCCTAAATACTAATCCTAACCCTAGCCCTAATCCTAAACTTAATCTTAGCCAAAACTTTAGCTCTACCATATCCATTACCCTAACCCTAGGCCTAACTCTAATTAAAACCCAGTCCCTAATACTAAACCTAACTCTAACCATAATCTTGACCTTAGAACTAAACATAAACCTAATCCTCCCACTAGCCCCAACCCTAGCTCAAACACTAAACCTTATCCTAACCTAACCATAACCTTAAGCCTAAACTAACACTTACCCTAACCCTAACACTTACCCTAAAACAAACCCTAGCCCTATCCCTAAATCTAACCTAACCCTAGTGTTAATTCAAAGTATAACCTAGCCCTAACCCTAGTTCTAAAAGTATCCATTACACTAAACATAACCCTAACCCTAATGCTAACCCTAACCTGATGGCTAAACCTAACCCATCCATTACCCTAAACCTTAACTAAAACCTAAAGTAAAACCTTCCATTACCTTAACTGTAAACCTAACCCTAATGCTAATTCGAACCCTAACTCCTTAACCTTAATGTAATCCAAATGCTAACCCTGACCCTGACCATGACACTAATAATAACCATAGCTCTAAAGCTGACATTTAACCTAAAGCTAACCCTAGCACTAGACCTAGCCATAACCTAACCTTAAAACTATGCTTAACCATAACCCTAGACCTGATATTATCCCTAGCCTGAGTCCTAGCCCTAATGCCATCAGAAAACCTACCCCTAATCCTAGCCCTTATCCTAGCCTTAATCCTAAACTGAATCACAACCCTAGGCCTAATCCTAATTCTAACCCTCACCCTAGGCCTCAACCTAGCTATAACCCCACCCATTCCCCTAAACTTAACCCTAACCCCAGTACTAACTCTAACTCTAGTCCGACCCCTAGGCTTAACCCTAACACTAACCCAAGTCCTAATCCTAGCCCTAATTTAGCCCTAACCCTAACACTCACCCTAAGCCTACTCCTAAGAATAACTCTAATTCTCACCCTAGAAGTATCCCTAATTCTAACCATATTCCTTACCATAACCCTAACACTAGCCCTAACCCTAGCACGAGCCCTAACCCTAGATCAACCCTAACTCTAAATCTAACCCTAATCCTAAGCCTAAACTTCACTATAACATTAGCCCTAACCTTGATGCTAATTCAAAATCTAGCCTTAACCCTAGCCCTAGACCTAGCCCTAAAAGAAAACTGAGCCATAGCCTAACTGTAGCCCTTCACCTAAATCAAAACCTAACCCTACACCTAGCACTAACTTTATCCCTAATTTGAGTCCTAAAACTAACCCTGATCCTGACACTGACCCTAAATATAACCCTTGCTGTAAACATCACACTAACTCTAATCCTAAAACTGGCACTAATTGTAACACTAGTTCATACATTAGCCATAGCCCTTACCCTAGCCCTCATTTGTGTCTTAACCCTAGTTTTAAACCTAAACCTTATCCAAAACCTAGCCCTAAACCTTACCCTAACCCTAGCCAGAATCCTAACCATAACCCTAGCCTTATCACTAGCTCTAACCCTATCAATTACCCTAACCATAACCATAACCCTAATGGTAACCCTAGGCCTAACCCTAACCTTATCACTAACCGTAACCTTATATAACCAAAACGTAACCTGGACCCTAAACCTAACACTATCATTACCCTAACCCTAGCCCTAATGCCAATTTGAGCCCTAAACCTAAACTTAACCTAAGCCAAACCCTAACTCTGTCCCTTCCCGTAATTATATACCTAGCTCTAACCCTGACCCTAACCCTAAACCTAACCTTTATAATAGACCTCGCCATAAACCTAGCCCTAAACTTAGCTCTAACCCTATCAATTACCCTAAAATAGCCCTAATTCTAATGCTAACACTAGGCTAAATTTAACTAACCGTAACCCTATCCATTAGGCTAAACCTAACCTGAACACTAAACGTAACCCTATCATTACCCTAACCCAAATCCTAGTGCTAATTTGAGCCTTAACCCTAATCCCTAACCTAAAAACAAACAAACAAACAAAAAAAACCCTAAACATGACCCTGACCCTAATAATACCTGTGGATCTAAATTTGACCCTTACCATAAATCTAACCGTACACTAAACATAACCATAAACCTAACCCTAAAACTATCCCTAACCATAACCCTAGAAATGACATTTGCCCTAACACTAATCCTAGCCCTCATCCTAGCCCTTAACCTAGTCTTAATCATAACTATAACTAAACCCTAGCCATAACCCCAGTTCTAACCTTCATCCTAGCCCTAAACCTAGCTCTAACCCCATCATTTACACTAAACCTAACTCTAAGCCCAAACCTAAACCTAGGCCTAAACATAAACATAAACCTAGCCCTATTCCTAGCCCTAATTAAGCCCTATACCTAACCAAACCCTCATCCTAGCCCTAATACTAACTCTCACTCTCGCCCTAGCCCTATCCCTAGTTCTAACCCTATTTTTATCATAACTCTAATCCTAGCTATAAACCTAGAACTAATGCTAGCCATATCCTTAGTCCTAGACCTTAGCCTAGATATAATTCTAACTCTAACTCTAAACCTAAGACTAAACCTAACCCTAACACTAGTCCTAAACATAATGCTAATCTTAAAACTAGCCCTAACCATAGCTCTAGTCCTACAACAAAACTGAGGCATAGACCTAACTTTAAACCTTAACCTAAAGAATAACTAACCCTACACCTACTGCTAACCCTAGCCCAAATCCGAGTCCAAACCCTAACCCTAAAACTACCCTTGACCTTAATTTTAACCCTAATACTATCCCTAGCCCTAAACATCACCCTAACATTAACCCTAACACTAGACCTAGCCCTAACCCCAATCTCATAACTAGCCCAAATCGTAACTCTACCGCAAACATTGGCCGTAATTCTAAACCTAGCTCTAACTCTAACCCAAACCTAGCGCTAATCCGAAACTAACCCTAGGTTTAACCCTAAACTTAATCCTAACACTAGCCCTAACCCTAGGTCTAACCCTATCCCTTACCCTAAGCTGACCCTAACCCTAGCCCTAACCCTAATCCTATTATTAGTCCTAACCCTAGCCCTCATTCTAGCTCTTACCATAACTCAAACCTGACACTTATTCTGACTCTAATGGTAACCGTAGGTCTAAACCTGATCCTAACCCTGTAATGAACCCTAACACTAGCACTAGAAATAAACCCATTCCTAAACCTAACCCTAACACTAGCCCTAGACCTAAACCTAATCCTAAATCTAGCCATATCTCTAGCCCTAGACATAAACCTTGCCCGAGGCTTAATACTAAATCTTAACCTAACCCAAGCACTAACCCTACACTGAGACCTAACCCTAGTGATAATTCTGGCTTTAACCCTAAAGCTAACTCTAACCTGAACACTAACCCTGACCCTAACACTAACTCTAGCTCTAAACATCACGCTAACACTAAGCCTAACCCTAACACTTGACCTAGTCATAACACTAACCCAAAACATGGCCCTAATCATAACCCTAGTACATACATTACCTGTAGCCCTAACACTAGCCTTAACCTAACCCAAAACCCGGCCCTAATCCAAGCGCTAACCCTAGCTTTAACCCTAAAACTAACCCTAGGCATAATCCAGTCTCTAAGCCTTCCCTAATCCTAGCTCTTATCCTATTTGTTACCTTAAGCCAAACCATAAACCTAATGCTAACCATAGTCCTAATCCGAATCCATAGCCTAACCCAAATCCTAACCCTATTACTAGTCCTAACCCTAGCACTCAGTCTAGCTCTAAACATAACCCAAATCCTAATCCTAACCCTGAAACTTATACTGACCCTAACATTAACCGTAGGTCTAAACCTGACCCTAAAATGAACCTGAACCCTAACATTAGCCCTACTGGTAATCCTATACCTAAACCTAAACATAACACTAGTCCTAGACCTAAACCTAATCCTAAATCTAGCCATAACTCTAACCCTAGACCTGAACAACAACTTTGCTATAGCCCTAACAATCACCCTTAACATAACCCAAACACTAACCCTACTTCTACACCTAACCCTAGTCCTAATTCTGGCACTAACACCAACACTCACTCTAAAATGAACACTGACCCTGAGCCTAACATAAACCTAGCTCCAAAGCTCACACTAACTCAAAACCTAATCCTAACACTATACCTAGCCATAACCCTAACCCTAAAAATAGCCCTAATCATAACCCTAGCTCTTAACTACCCATAGCCCTAACCCTAGACAAAAAATAACACAAAACCTAGCCCTAATCCTAAGCCTAAACCTAGCCCTAAGTGTAAACCTAAACTAACTGTAGGCCTATCCCTAACCCTAACCTTCCCCTTAGACCTAACCCTAGCTAAAAGCATAACCTTTACCCTAAACATAACCCTAGCCCTATCCCAAACCCTAACCTAACCCTAGCCCTAATCCTACCCTTAACCATAGCCCTAACCATAGCTCTAATTGTATACACTACCATAACCCTAGCCCTAATCCTAACCATAACCCTAGACCTAACCCTAGCTATAATCCTATCCATTACCCTAACCATAATCCTAACCCTAATGCTAACCCTAGGCTTAAATCTAACCGTATCACAATCCCTAAACCTATCCATTACCCTAAAACTAACCTGTAACCTAATCCTAAGCCTATTCATTACCCAAACCCTAACTCTAACCCTAACGCTTATTAAAGCCCTAAACCTAAACCTTAACCTAAACTAAATGGTAAGACATATCCTGATCTTAATAATACATCTAGCTCTAAACTTGACCCTTACCCTAAATCTAACCCTTACACTAGACCTAACCATAAACATAACCCTAAATCTATCCCTAACCATAACCCTAGACTTAACCCTAGACACTTACCCTAACACAAACCCTAGCTCTAAAACTTATCCTAACCGAAATACTAACCCTAACACTAGAAAAACTCTAAATCTACCCATAACCATAACCCGAGTTCTTACATTACACATACACCTAACACTATCCCTAAACCTCACACACAACGTAGCCCTAATCTTAGCCCTAAACCTAGACCTAAGCGTAACTCTAACCCTATCCCTAACACTAACCTTAACCCTAACACTAGTCCTGGTCCTAACCCTACTCAAACTTTAATCCTTACCCTAAACATAACAATAGCCCTAAACCTCAACCTAACCACAAATCTATCCCTAATCCTAACTGTAACCATAGCACAAATCCTAGCACAAACTCTATCCATTACCTTAAACATAACCCTAATCCTAATGCTAACCCAAGCCATAACACTAACCCTAAACCTAACCGTAGCCCCGACTCTAATCCTAACCCTCACCCAAGCTCTAACCCTAGCTCAAACCCTAACACTTCTGCTAAAACTAACACTAACACTAACCCTAGGCCTATCTCTAAACCTAGCCAAAATCCTAATGTTAACACAAGCCCTAACACTACTACTAACCCTATCCATTACTCTAAACATAAACCTAACCCAAATGCTAACCCTAGGCTTAACCCTAATCCTATAGCTAACACTAACAATATCTATTACTCTAAATCTAACCTAAATCTTAAACCTAACACTATCCATTACTTTAACCCTAACCCTAATGCTAATCTTAGCCCTAACCATAAACCTTATCCTAAACCAAACCCTAAACCGGACTCTGACCATAATAATACACCTATATCTAAACCTGACCTTTACCCTAAACTTTTCCACTAGACTTAGCCATAAACCTAAAGTCAACACTATTCCTAACCATAACCCTTTAGACCTGACATTAGCCCTAGCCCTAATCCTAGCTCTAACCCTAACACAAACCCTAGCCCTCACTCTAGCCCTAAACCTAGCCTTAATCCTAACCCGAACACTCACTGTATACCAATACCTAATTTTAACCCTTGCCCTAGCCCTGAACCTAGCCATAACCTCATCCCTTCCCCTAAAACTAACCATAACCCTAACACTAACTCTAACCCTAATTCTAGCCCTAACCATGGGCCTAACCCTAACACTAAACCTAGCACTTATTGAGCCCTAATTTAGCCCTAACCCTAAGCAAACCCCTAACTCTAGCCTAAGAATAACTCTTACATAGCCCTATTTCTATTTCTAAACCTGTCAATTATTGTAACCCTAACACTAGCCCTAACCTTAGCCCTAACCCTAGATCTAACCATAACTCTAAATCTAACCCTAACCTTCAGGCTAAACCTCACCCTACCACTAGCTGAAAGCTATCACTAATCATTAAACTAAACCTAACACTAGCATTAGCCCTAAAAAAAAAAAAAAAAAAAAAAAAAAAAAAAAAAAAAAAAAACGAGCCATTACCCTAACCCTAAACCTAAACTAAACCAAACCTAAACCTCCAACTAACCATAACCCTAGCTCAAATTCGAATCCTAGGACTAAAACTAACCGTTACCCTGACTCATATCCAAACACTAACCCTAGCTCTATATATCACCCTAAACATAAAACAAGTGCTAACACCATTACTAGCCCAAACCCTAACCCTAAAACTAAGACTAATAATAACCCTAGTTCTCACATTAGCCATAGTCCTAACACTATCCCTAACCCTCCCCCACAATATCTATAATCTGAAGCCTAAAACTAGATTTAACCATAACTCTAACACTAGCCCTAGCCCTAAACCTAACCCTAATGCTAGCTATAAGCCTAGCTCTAACCCTATCCCTTATCTTAAGCGAAACACTACCCATAATGCTAACCCTAGTCCTAATCATAATCCTTAGCCTAAATCAAACTATAACCCTATTACTAGTTCAAACCCTAGACCTCATTCTAGCTCCAAACCTAACACTAGACCTAACACTAAACTTCACAGTCACCATATACCTAACTCTAGCTCCAACCTTAACCCTTACCACAAACCTAAACATAACCATAGCCCTAACCTTAAACTTAAACCTCAATCTAACACTAACAATAACCCTATGCCTATAGCTAACCATATCCATTACTCTAACCCTACCCCTACCCCTAATAATGATGCTAGCCCTAATCCAACCTTAACCATATCCTTTACTCTAACCCTACCCCTACCCCTAATAATGATGCTAGCCCTAATCCAACACTAACCCTAACCATACTCTAATCTTATCCCTAGACCTAACTGTAAACCTAACCCTTGCCCTAGCCCTAACCCTAGCTCAAACCTCACCCTTATGCTAAACATAACCCTAACATTAACCCTAGTTCTAACGCTAAACCCAACCCTAAATCAAGACCTATTCCTGACCATAACCCTAGCTCTAACCTTAGCTCTAACTCCTATCCATTATCCTAATCATTACCCTTACCCTAATACTAACCCTAGGCCTAACACTAACCCTAACGCTAAACCTAACCCTATCAATTACCGTAAACCTAACCTGAACCCTAAACAAAAACCTATCATTACCCTAATCATGGCCCTAATGCTTATTTGAGCCCTAACCCTAAACCCTAACCTCAACCAAACTCTAACCTAACCCTGACCTAATAATTCCCCTAGAAATAAACCTGACACTTAACCCTAAACCTAACCCTTACACTAGACTGAGCCATAAACCTAATCCTAAAACTGTCCTCTCCTCAAACGTAACCCCACAACTGACATTAGCACTAGCCCTAATCCTAGCCCTAACCCTAACAAAAACCCAGCCCTTATCCTAGCCCTAAACCTAGATTAATCCTAACCCTAAGCCTAATCCTAGCTCTAAACCCAAAACTAACCCTAGCCCTAATCTTTGCCCTAATTTCACCCTATCCTTAAACCTAAACATAACCCTAGACATAAGAATAAATCTAACTCTCACACTAGCCCTATCACTAGTTCTAAACTTATCCCTTACCATAACCCTAACCCTAGCCCTAAACTTAGTCCTAACCCTTGCCCTATCCATAGCCCAAGCACTAACCTTAGATCACAATCTATCTCTAAATCTAACCCTAACCCTAACACTAACACTAACACTAAACTTAAAACTAGCTGTAATCCTAGCCCTATCTCTAAAACAAATCCAAGCCATAACCTCTATCCCTAACCCTTAAACTAAATCAAATCCTAACCATACACCTAACCCTAACCCTAGCCCTTATTTGAAATTTAAGCCAAACCCTAAAACTAACCCTGACACTGACTCTGACACAACACTAATCCTATCTCTAAACATCACCCTAATCCTAACACTAACCCTAACACTAAACCTAGCCCTAAACTTAATCCTAAAATTAGCCCTAATATAAACCTTGTATTTACATTAGCCATAATCCTAAACCTAGCACTAACTTAACCCAAATCCTAGCCCTAATCTGAGCCCTGTCCCGATCTTTAACCCTAAACCTAACCCTAAACCTAGCCCTAGCACTAATCATAACCATAACCCTAGCCATAACCCTATACATTACAATAAAAATAACCCTAACCCTAATGCTAATCCTAGGCCTAAACCTAACCCTATCTCTAATCCTACCCCTATCCATTTCCCTAAACCCAACATGAACCATAATTCTAAGCCTATCATTACTCAAACCCTTACCCTAATGCTAATTCAATCCCTAACTTTAAGACTTAACCTATTCCAAACCCTTAGATCTTTACCTTAATAATACCCCTAGCCCTAAACCTGACCCTGACCCTAATCCTAAACCTTACACTAGATGTACCCATAATCCTAACCCTAAAACTATCTTTAAACATAATTCTAGACTTGAAATTAGCCATACTCCTAATTCTAGCCCTAACCATAAAACAAACCCTAGCCCTCATCCTAGCCCTAAACCTAGCCTTAATCATAACCCTAATCCTAACCCTTTTTCTAAACATCAGCCTACCTCTAAAACTAGCTATAAGACCATCCCTTACCCTAAAATAAATCCTAAATCTAACCCTAATTCTATGCTTAAGCTGAACAATAACCATAGACCTAATCCTAGCCCTAATTTAGCCTTATCTCTATTCCTAACCCTAACCTTAGCCCTAAGACTAACAATAATTCTCACACTATCCCTATCACTAGTTCTAATCCTAGCTTTTACCATAACCCTAACCCTAGCCCCACCCTTGCCCAATCCTTAGTCCGAACCCTAAGCCTAAGCCTAAGCCTCACACTAACACTAAAACTAATACTAACGCTAATCATAAAACTAGCCCTAACCCTACTACTAGCAATAAAACAAAACCGAGCATTAGCCCTAACCTTAAACCTAACTTAAACCAAACCCTAACACTACACATAGACCTAACCATAGTCTTAATTCGAGTCCTAATCCTAATCTTAAAAGTATACCTGACACTGACACATATGCTAAACTCACCCTAGCTTGAAACACCATCCTAAACTTAAACCAAAACTTAACAGTAACTCTAGCCCTTATTTGAGTCCTAACCCTATCCCTGACCCTGACTCATATCATAAAACTAACCCTAGCTCTAAATATCACCCTAACCTTAAACGTAACCCTAACACTAAAACCACCCCTACCCTAACCCTAAAAATAACCCTAATTGTTACCATAGTTCTTATATTAGCAATTGCCCTAACCCTAGTCCTAACCCTAACACAAAACTAACCCTAATCCGAACCCTAAACCTAACTTTAACCCTAACCCTACCATAGCTCTAGCCCTATCCTTAGCTGTAACTCTCACCCTTACACTAAGTGAAACCCTAACCCTAATGGTAAACCTAGACCTATCCCTAATCCTTAGGATAACCAAAATCCTAACCCTATTAATAGTCATGGCCCTAGCCCTCATTCTAACTCTAATCCTATCTCCAACCCTTATGCTAACCCTGACACTTATTCTGACCCTAAAATAAACCCTAGGTCTAAAACTGACCCTCAACATAGAGCAAACTCTAACACTTGCCATACCACTAACTTATACCTAAATCTAACCCTAACCCTAGCCCTAAGACTAACTCCAAATCTCACATTATCCCTATCCCTAGTTCTAAGCCTATCCATTACCATAATCCTAATCCTAGCCCTAACCCTTGTCCTATCCTTAGTCCTAGTCCTAAACCTAGATCTAACCCTAAATCAAAAACTAACTCTAACCCTAAGCCTAAGCCTAACACTAAAACTAGCCCTAACCCTAATGCTAATCATAAAACTAGCTCTAACCCTAACCCTAGCAGTAAAAATAACTGAGAAATAGCCCTAACCATAAACCTTAACTGAAACCAAACACTAACACTACTCCTAGATCTAACCATAGCCTTAATTCGAGTCCAAACGCTAACCTTAAATCTAACCTTGACCCTGACTCACATCCTAACACTAACCCTAGCAATAAATATCAACCTAACCTTAAAACTAACCTTAACACTAGACCTACCCCTACCCCTAACCCTAAAACTAACTGTAATTGTAACCCTAGTTCTTACATTAGCCATTGCCCTAACATTAACCCTAACCCTAACACAAAAGTAGCCCTAATCCAAGCCCTAAAGCTAGATTTAACCTAACCCTAACTCTAGCCCTAACCATAGCTCTAAAGCTATCCCTTATCCTATGGATAACCCTGACTCTAATGGTAGCCCTAGACCTATGCCTAATCCTTAGGCTAACCAAAATCCTAACCTTATTAATAGTCCTTTCCTTAGCCCTCATTCTAGCTCTAATCATATCCCAAACCTGAACTCTAACCCTGACACTTAGCCTGACCCTAACACAAACCCTAGTTCTAAACCTGAACCTAACACAAGACTAAAAACTAATACTAGCCCTAGACTTAAACCTAATCCTAAATACAGCCTTAACTCTAGCCCTAGACCTAAACAAAAACCTAGTCCTAGGTCTAACAATAACCCTTATTCTAACACAAACACTAACCCTACCACTAGCCCTAAACCTAGTCCTAATTCTGGCTTTAACCCTAACTTGAACTCTAACCCAAACACTGACTCTGCCTTTAACAGTAAGACTAATTCTAAACCTGACCCTAAATGAAAATCTCAACCTAACACTAGACCTTGGCATAACCCCAACCCTAAAACTAGCCCTAATCATAACCCTAGCTCTTACATTACCCACAGCTTTAACCCTAGGCCTAAACCTAACACAAAACCTAGAGCTAATCCTAGGCCTTAACCTAGTCCTAAGCATAAAACTAACCCTAACTCTAGCCCTAACCCAAACCTAACACTTGTGGTAGTCCTAGCCCTAGCTCAAAAATTAACCCTTAATATAAACATAAACATAGAACTATCCCTGAATCTAACCCTAAACCCAGTCCTAATCCTAACCTTAACCCTAGCCCTAACACTAGCTCTAAACCTACCCATTACCTTAACCCTAATTGTAACCCTAGCCTTAACGCTAACCATAATCCTAACCTAAACAGAAAACTAACCCTAGACCTAACCCTAAAGTAATACTCGCTATAGCCCTAAACATAGATCAAACCCTAACCCATATCATAAACCTAAACCTAACCATAGACCTAACCCTAAACCTAAATCTAACCCTGTCCCTAACCCTAAACCTACATCTAACCATATCTATTGCACTAACCCTAACACTGAATTTAATTATAACCATTTCCCTAAACCTTACCCTAACTCTAAAACTACCCTAATCCTATCCCTAAACATAACCCTGAATGTAAACCTTGCTGTAAACCTAATCTTAGCTCAGAACCTCTTACACTAAACATAAAACTAACCGTAATCCTAGTTCTAACCCATACCCTAACAGTACCTCAAGACCTAATCCTAACCATAAATCTAGCTATAACCTTAGCTCTAACTGTATCCATTACCCTAAGCATAACCCATAACCTAATGCTAACTCTAGGCCTAACCCTATCTCAAGACCTAATCCTAACCATAACCCTAGCCCTAACCT
Organism: Marmota flaviventris; assembly: GCF_047511675.1. Taxonomy (NCBI): domain Eukaryota; kingdom Metazoa; phylum Chordata; class Mammalia; order Rodentia; family Sciuridae; genus Marmota; species Marmota flaviventris. The sequence goes on from NW_027288450.1 coordinate 312,437, forward strand.
TAACTCTAACTGTATTCATTACCCTAAACATAACCCTTTATCTAATGCTAACCCTAGGCCTAACCCTAAACCTATCACTAACCCCAACCCTATCAATTACCCTAAACCTAACCTGAACCCTAAATCTAACCCTATCATTACCCTAACAATAAGCCTAATGCTAATTTGAGCCCTAACTCTAAACTCAAAACTCAAAGAAACCCTAACCATGACCCTGACCCTAATAATTCCTCTAGCTCTAACCTAACCCTTACCCTAAACCTAATTCTTACATTAGACCTAGCCAACACCTAAACCTAAAACTATCCATAACCATAAATCTAGACCTAATATTAGGCCTAGATATAATTCTAGCCCTAATCCAAATACAAACCCTAGCCCATATTAGCCCGAAACATAGCTTAAATCATAACCCTAACTTTAAACCTAGGCCTAACTTAAAACCAACCCTATCCTTAATCTTAGACCTACCTTAGCCTTATCCCTAACCCTAACCCAAATACTAACCATAGTCCTAAAACTAAGTGTAACTCTCTTCCTAGCCCTAAAACTAGTTATAATCCTACCCCTTACTGGAAATCTAAACCTAGCCCTTACCCTAGGTCTAACAATAGCCATTTCCTTAGCCCTAGCCCTAACCCTAGATCTAACCCTAACTCTAAATCTAACCCTACTGCAAAGCCTAAGACTAAACCTAACACTAATCCTAACCCTAACCCTAATGCTACTCCTAAAACTAGCCCTAACTCTAGCCCTATCCCTAATAAAAAAAAAACCGAGCCATAGCTCTAACACTAGCCCTTAACGTAAACCAAACCCTAGCTCTACACCTAGCCCTAACTCTAGCCCTAATTCGAGTTTTAAACAGAACTCTAAAACTAACCCTAACTCTGATTCTGATACTAACACTCACCCTAGCTTTAAATATCACCCTAAACATAACACTATACCTAGCCCTAACCCTAACCCTAAAACTAGCCCTAATTGTAACCCTAGTTATTACATTAGAAATAACCCTAAACCTAGCCCTAACTTAACCGAAAACCTTGCCTAATCTTAGTCTTAAACAGAGCTTTAAACCTAACCCTAACCATAACCCTAAACATAGCACTAATAATAACCATAACCTTAGCTCTAACACTGACTTTAACCCTATACATTACCCTAACCATAATCCTAACCCTAATGCTAACCCTAGGCCTAATCTTTAACATATCCCTCATACTAACCCTATCAATTATCCTAAACCTATCCTTAAACATAAACCTAACTATATCATTACCCTAATCCTAACCCTATGCTAATTCGAGCCCTAAATTTAAACCTTAACCTATCCCAAACACTAATCACAACCCTGGCCAAAAAAATACCCTTCGCTCTAAACCTGACCCTAACCCTAAACCTAACCCTTACACTACATCTAACCTAACCCTAAAACTATCTTTAACTGTAAAACTGGACCTGAAATTAACCCTAGCCCTAATCCTAGCCCTAAACCTACCCTTAATCCTAACCCAAACCTTATACCGAGGTTTAACCCTAATTCTAATCCTCGCTCTAGCCTAAACCTAGCTATAACCCCATCCCTTACCCTAAACACAAACATAACCCTAAACCTAACCATAATCTCAAACTTCCATAACCCTTGCCTTAACCCTAGGCCTAACACTAACAGTAAACCTAGCACTAACCCTAATTTAGTCCTAATCTAAACCTAAACCTAGCCTTAAGACTAACTTTAACTCTTGTCCTAGCCCTAGCCCTAGTTCTATCCTTAGCCCTAGCTCAACACTGGATCAAAACCTAACTCTAAATTTAAATCTAACTCTAAATTTAACCATAAACATAATCTAAATCTAAACTCTATCACTATCCCTAACAATAATGCTAATCCTAAAACTTTCCTTACCCCTAGCCCTAGCCATAAAACAAAACCAAGCCATATCCCTAACCCTAACACTTAACCTAAACCAAACCATGAACCTACACATAGCCCTAACCCTAACTCTAAAAATAACCCTGACCATGACACTGATCTTAACACTAATCCTAGCTCTAAACATGACTCTAACCTTAAATTAACCCTAAAACTAGACCTAGTCTTAACCCTAACCCTAAAACTAGCCCTAATCATAACCCTAGTTCATACATTAGTCATTGTCATAACCCTAGCCCTAACCCTAAAAAAAACCTACCCCTAATTCTAGTCCTAACCCAAGCTTAAACTCTAATCTTAACCCTAACACTAGCCCTAACCCAAAATCTAACACTAGCTCTAAACCTATCCATTACCCTAAGCCAAACCCTAAACCAAATGCTAACCCTAGTCCTAACCCTAATCCTTAGTCTAACTTAAACACTAACAGTATACTAGTCCTAACTCTAGCCCTCATTCTAGTTCTAACCCTAACCCTGACCCTTATTCTGATCCTCACAGTAACCCTAGGTCTAAACCTGACCCTAACCCTAAACTAAACCCTAAAACTAGCCCTACCGGTAAGCCTATACCTATACCTAACCCTAACACTAGAACTAGACCCAAAAGTAATCCTAAATATAGCTATAATTCTAGCCCTAGAACTAAACAAAATCCTAGCTCTAGCCCTAACAATAACCCTTAACCTAAAGTAAACACTTACCCTATCCATAGAACTTACATTAGTTCTAATTCTGGCTCTAACCCTAACCCTAATCCTATCCGGAACACTGACCCTACCCTAACATTAACCTATCTGTAAACCTGACCCTAATCCAAAACCTAATCCTAACACTAGACCTAGCCATAACCCTAACCATAATACTAGCCCTAAACATAACCCTAGCCCTAACCCTATTTTAAATGTAATCTTAAACCTAACAGTAGGCCTAACCCTAACCATAGTCCTAACCATAGCCCTTAACCTAACACAAAACCTAGCCATAATCCTAGGCCTAAACTTAGCCCTAAGCATAACCCTAACCCTAGCCCTAGCCCTAACACTAACCTTAACACTAACATTTGCCTTAGACCTAACCATAGCTCAAAGTCAAACCCTTACCCTAAACATTACCATAGCCCTATCCTAAACCATAACTCTAACCCTAGCTCTTATCCTAACCTTAAACCTAGCTCGAATTTAATTCTAACCCTGTCAATTACCCTAACACTAACCCTAATTATAACCCTATCCCTAACACTAAACCTAACCCTAACTATAAACGTATCCCAAGACCTAACCATAAACCTAAACCTCACCATAGCCCTAACCCTAGTAGGGCAAGGTAATAGATGAATCCTACACAGTATCAAAAAAATCTGACCAATAATTGGGGAAAGTATTTCAGTACATGCCTATTTCCCCTATTTTCTCCTAAAAGGCTCGTGAATAAATTGTTTTTTCATGCTTCAGCTTAAGGTACTTTCACCAGGAACAAATCAGAGCATGCCCACGGTGAAGTGATTGAGTGTGTGAAGTTTCATGCAGCTAGCAACAACCCTGTTTGATTTCCAACTCCATTTCCATTCACACTTATAGGCCATAATGTAGTGAAAACTAAAAATTCAAACTGATCCTGACACTGAACCATTGAACCTTGAAGGCCCAAACTTAAGGAGCCTACTAAGGTTGGTCAAAGATGAATCCTGTACAGTATCAAAGTAATACGACCAAAAAAATTTGGAGCTTTTTCAGTACATGTGTATTTTGCTTGCTCCTAAAGCACTCAGAGATAAAGCTGTTTCTTTCTACTTCAGCTTAGGGATACTTCACAGGAAACAAACCAGAGAATGCTCACTGAGAACTGATTGAGTGTTTGAAGTTTCAAGCAGCTAGCACAAACCCTGTTTATTTCCAGCTCCATTTCCATTCACTCCTATAGGGCAAAATGAAGAGAAACATGAAAATTGAAACTATTCCTGAGAGAAAACCCTTTTACATAGGAGGCCCAAACTTTTGGAGTATAGTCAAAATAGGAAAAAAGGTAAATCCTGCCCAGTATCATATAATTTTTTTAAAAAACTAACTCTAAGCCTAACACTAGGTCTAAACCTAGTCTTAACACTAAGTCTAACCCTAAACCTAATCTGTTTAAAGAGCCTTTGATCATAGAAGTTTCAAAATTGGGGTCTAGTGGGGTAAGGTTACAGATGAATCAGGAACATTTTCAAAGAAATCTGACAAAATAATTGGGGGAGCTATTTCAGTACATGCATATTTCCCTGTTATCTCCTAAAGTGTTCTCAGATAAATTTATATTGCAAGCTTCAGCTTATTACTAATTTCACAAGGAACAAACCAGAGAATGCCCACAGAGAACTGATTGAGTGTGTGAAGTTTCAAGCAGTTAGCACCAACATTGTTTGATTTCCAGCTCCATGTCCATTTACCCATGTAGATTAAAATGAAGTGAATCCGTAAAATACAAATTGATCCTGTCAGTGAAGAATTGAACTGAGAAGGCTGAAACTTAGGAACATAGTAAGGCTAGGTAAAAATGTATCCTGCTCAGTATAAAAGAAATTTGAACAATACAAACTCTAACCCTAACACTAAACCTAACTCTAACTCTAAGCCTAACCCTAACCTGTTTAGAGAACTTTGATCATAGAAGTCTCAAAGTTGAGGAGCCTAGTGGGGCAAGCTAACAGATGAATCCTGCCCAGTATCAAAGAAATCTGACCAAATGAGGTAGTACAGTACATACATATTTTCCAGTTTTCTCCTAAAATGCTCTCACATAGTGTTGTTTTTGCCTGCTTCATCTTTGGGATACTTTCACAAGAATAAAACCAGAGCGTCCTCAGAGAGAACTGATTGAGTGTGTGAAGTTTCAAGCAGCTAGCAAAAACACTGTTTGATTTCCAGCTCCATTTCCACTTAGCCATATAGGTCAAAATGAAGTGAAACCTTAAAATAAAAACTGAAATACTGACAGCAAACCAGTGAACCTAGAAGGCCCAAACCTGGGAAACATAGTAAGACTAGAAAAAAGATAAATCCTGCCTAGTATCAAAGAAATTTGAACAAAACTACTGTAAACCTAACACTAGATCTATCCTTATTCCTAACCCTACAGCTCACCCTAACCTGTTTAGAGAACCTTTGATCATAGAAGTGCCAAACTAAGGGAGCTTAGTGGGAAAAGCTAACAGATGAATCCTGCACAGTATCAAAGAAATCTGAGCAAATAATTGGGGGAAGTGTTTCAGTACATGCATATTTCCTTGACTTTTTTTTTCTTTCTTACTTTTCTCATCTTGCTCTTCTAATCCATTCTTCTCTTCCCTTCCCCCTTTGGTCTTCACAACCACAACATATGTGAAACCAAGAACTTTCCATGAAATTGGACTTTGAGAACTGAATCACCAGAATAGTACAATATAGAGGAATTGCATAGGCCCCACTTCACCACTTCTTTATTTGCTCTTATTTTCTTTCTCCCTCTATTTCTTTCTTTCCTTGTTATTTCTTCTTCTTTTATCTTTCTCCCTCTATCACACTTTCAGCCTCTTAACTTTTACTATTTATACATAGGGTAATTTTATGAATACAGATAAGGAGTTTGAATTTATACCTTCTTCAAAAAATTCCCCCTGTCTATTCATTAGAGTTCTCCTCCAAAGTTGCTAAGTTAGATTAATCACATACCCCCATTCTTCTCCCCCTTAACATAGCATCCTACCCTTAACCCTCAGTTCTCTATACTCCACCAGAAATGGTATGCCTTTTATGAAACTAATTACTATATTCTAAATAATAATTGAAGCCAACGTCTGTAGACACAGAGTCTATATATAAATGTATTTATAATGGTTAGTCTTAGGCTTCAGGTTAGGGTTAGATTTAGAGTTAGGTTTTGATCTATGGTTAGGGCTAGGGCTAAGGATAGGGCAAGGGTTAGGACTAGGGTTTGGGTTAGGTTTATGTTTATGGTAAGGGATAGGGTTAGAACAAGTGATAGGGCTAGTATGAGAGTTAGAGTTAGTCTTAGGGCTAGGGTTAGGGTTAGGGTTATGGATAGGGCTAAATTAGGGTTAGTGTTAGTGTTAGGTTTAGACCTTGGGTTAGGGTTAGAGTTAGGGTTACGTTTAGGGTAAGGTATTGGATTATAGCTAGGTTGAGGGCTAGGGCAAGGGTTAGTATTAGGGTTAGGGCTAGGGTTAAGTTTAGGGTTATGATTAAAGCTAGGTTTAGGGCTTGGATGAGGGCTAATGTTTGTGTTAGGGTTAGGGCTAGTATTAGGGCTATGGTTGATGTCAGGTCTAGGGTTCCAGTTAGGGGTAGATTTAGTGTTAGGTTTATGGTTTGGTCCAGTGTAGGGGTTACATTTATACTAAGGATCAGTTTTAGAGCTAGGGTTATTATTAGGGTCAGGATCAAGGTGAGGGTTTGGGTTAGGTTAGTGTTTAGTTTTAGGGCTTGATTTATCATTAGGTTTAGGGCTGAGGTAATGAAAGTGTTAGGATTAGTGTTTAGGTGTGGTTTAGTGTAATGGATAGGGTTAGGGTTAGGGTTAGGCCTAGGGTTAGCATAGGGGTTGGGTTATCATTAGGGTAATGGATAGGGTTAGACCTAAGATTAGGGGTAGGTTTATGTATAGGATTAGGACTATTGTTTGGGTTAGGGTTAGGTTTACATTTAGTGTTAAAGCTAAGTTTAGGGGCTGGGGATATTGCACAAGAAGTAGTGTGCTTGCCTGGTATGCGTGGGGCGCTGGGTTCATTCCTCAGCACCACATACCAATAAAATAAAGATGTTGTGTCCACTGAAAAATAAAAAAAAATATATATATATATATATATATATATATATATATATATATATATATATATATATATATATATAAACCTATTTTTAGGACTCAGATTAAGGCTAGGCTTTGGTTTAGGTTAGGGCTATGGTTAAGGCTCCAGATAAAGTATGAAGTTGTATTATGATTAGAGCTAATGATAGGGTCAGGTTTAGGGTTAGGTCTAGTGTTAGGGTTAGGTTTATGGTTACGATGATTTTTAGAGTTAGGTTTAATGTTAGGGTCAGAGTCAGGGTCTGGATTAGTTTTCAGGTTAGGGTTAGGACTAGAATTAGATTTATAATTAGGGCTAGGTGTAGGGTTAGGGTTTGGTTTAGGTTAAGTGTTAGGGTTATGGTTATGATTCAGTTTTGATTTAGGGCTAGGGGTAGAGTTAGGGCTAGTTTTAGGATTAATGTTAGGATTAGGGCTAGTGTTAGTGTGAAGTTTAGGCTTAGGTTTAGGGTTAGATTTAGAGTTAGGTTTAGATCTATGCTTTTAGCTATGGGTAAGGATGGGGCTAGAATTAGGGCTAAGTTTGGGGCTAGGTTTAGGATGATGGTAAGGGATAGAGTTAGAACTAGGTATAAGGCTAGGGCAAGAGTTTGAGTTAGTCTTACGGCTAGGGTTAGGGTTGAGTTAGGGATAGGGCTAAATTAGGGCTGGGATTAGGACAAGGGTTAGTATTAGGGTTAGGCCTAGGTTTAGGGCTAGCGTTAAGGTTAGGGTTAGGGTTAGGTTTAGGTTAAGTGATGGGATTATAGCTACTTTTAGGACTAGGTGAGGATTAGAATTAGGGTTATGATTTGTTTAGGTTTATGATTAAGGTGAGGTTTATGTCTAGGATGTGGACTAAGGTTTGTATTAGGATTAGGACTAGGATTAGAGTTAGGGCTAATGTCAGGTCTAGGGTTACAGTTAGAGAGAGTTTTAGGGTTATATTTATAGCTAGGTCTATTGCAAGGGTCAGGTTTCTTGTTAGAGTCAGGTTTAGAGGTATGGGTATTTTTAGGGTCAGGGTCAGGTTTAGGGTTTTTATTAGATTAAGGTTTAGGTTTAAGGCTTGAGTTATCATTATGGTTAGGGATAGGTTAATGATAGTTTTAGGTTTAGAGTTCAGGTTAGGTGTAGTGTAATGGATAGGTTTAGGGTTAGGGATAGGATTAGGGTTCGACCTAGGGTTAGCAGAAGCGTTAGGGTTATCATTAGGGTAATGGATAGGATTAGAGCTAGTGATAGGGCTAGTGTTATGCTTAGGATTAGGTCTAGGGTTATGCTTAGGTTTAGGGTTAGGGCTAAGTTTATGGTTATGCTTAGCTTTAGGGTTCAAGCTAGGGTAGGGCTTGGGTTAGGGCTAGGTTTGCAATAGGTTATGGCTATGGCAAATGTAAGAAATTTGTTATGATTATGGCTAGTTTTAGGGTTATTGTTAGAGCTAAGTATAGTTTTAGAGTTAGGTTTAGGGTTAAGGTGATGTTTAGACCTAGGGTTAGTGTTAGTGTCAGGGTCAGTGTTCAGTTTAGGGTTATGGTTAACGTGAAAGCTAGAATTATGACTAGGGTTAAGTCTAGGGAAAGGGTTAGTGTTTGGCTTTAGGCTAAGTTTTATTGTTAGGGCTAGCGCTAGGTTTTTCTTTAGGTGTAGGGCTAGAGTTATGGATATATTAGGATTAGGTTTAGGTCTAGGGCTAGTGTTAGGGTTAGGTTTAGTTATAAGGTTACCATAGGGCTAGTGTTAGAGTTTGTTTTAGGGTTAGGTTTAGGTTTAGACATATGATTAGTGTTAGGGTCAGAATAAGGGTCAGGGTTAAGGTTTGGGTTTGGGTTATGGTTAGAGCTAGAATGAGGACTAGGTTTAGGATTAGTAATAGGGTTAAGGTTTGGGTTAGGTTAAGGATTGGGGTTAGGATTTGGATTAGCATTATGTTTAGGATTTGGCATAGGGAAAGGGATAGGGTTAGGGCTAGGTTTAGGGCTAGGGTTAGGGTTAAAGCTAGGTTTAGGGCTCAGATTAAAGCTCGTTTTTGTGTTAGGGTTATGGCTAGGGTTAGAGCAATGGGTAAAGTAAGAACTAGGGATTCTAGGGTTAGTTTTAGTGTTTTTGGTTAGGGGTTAAATCTCTAGTGTTAGAATTAGGTTTAAGGTTAGGGTGTAATTTAGAGCTAGTGTTAGTATTAGGTTAATAATCAGGGTCAGGTTTAGTTTTAGGGTTAGGGTTAGGACTCGAATTAAGGCTAGGGTTACAGTTAGGGTTTGGTTTAAGGTTAGGGTGGTGTTTAGAGTTAGGGTGAGTGTTAGGATATGCTTTAGAGATAGGGTTAGTATTAAGGTTAAGATTAAGACTCGAATTAGGGCTAGGGTTAGATCTAGGTGTAGTGTTAATATTTGGTTTAAGTTAAGGTTTAGGGTTAGGGCTATTGCTCCATTTTGTTTTAATGCAAGTGTTAGGTTTAGGGCTAGTTTATGATTAGCATTAGGGATAGGGCTAGTGTTAATGTTAGGCTTAGGCTTAGGGTTAGGGTTAGATTTGGAGTTAGGGTTAGATCTAGGGTTAGGACTAGGAATAAGGATTAGGCAATGATTATGGCTGGGTTTAGGGCTAGGGTTAGGGCTAGGTTTATGATTACAGTAATGGATAGGATTAGAAGTAGGGGTAGGGCTAGTGTGAGAGTTAGAGTTACTCTTAGGGTTAGGGTTAGGGTTAGGGTTAAGGATAGGGTTAAAATGGGGCTAGGATTAGGGCTAAGGTTTAGTGTTCACCTTAGGCCTAATGTTAGGGTTAGTGTTAGGGTTAAGTTTAGGGTAAGGAATGGCATTATAGCTAGGTTTAGAGAAAGGGTGAAGGTTATATTTAGGGTTAGGGCTGTGGTTAGGGTTATGGTTATGATTAAGACTAGGTTTGGGGCTAGGATGAGGGCTACGGTTCATTTTAGGGTTAGGGCTAGGATTAGGGCTAGGGCTAATATCAGATCTAGAGTTATGGTTAAAGATAGTTTTAGGTTTAGGTTTATGGCAACATGTAATGTAAGGGTTAGGTTTAGGGTTATGGTCAGGTTTAGAGCTAGGGGTATTATTAGGGTCAAGTTCTGGGTTAGAAGTTTGAAATAGGTTAAGGTTAACATTTAGGGCTCAAATTAGCGTTATGGTTAGTGTTAGTGTGATGATAGGATGAGGTTTAGGGTTTAGGTTTGGTTTAGGGTAATGCATAGGTTTAGGATTATGGATAGGTTTAGGTTTAGGCCTAGGGTTATGGTTTTGGCAATGGATAGGGTTAGAGCTAGGGTTAGGACTAGGTTTATGGTTTTGATTAGGGCTAGGAATAGGGTTAGGGTTAGGGTTAAAACTCGAGTTAGGGCTTGGATTAGTGCTAGGTTTTGGGTTAAGTTAGTGCTAGGGTTAGGGGTAAGGCTAATGTAAGTACCAGGGTTACAATTAGGGTTAAATTTAGCATTAGGGTTAGTGGTAGGTCTAGTGTTAGGTTTAGGGTTAGAGTTAGGGTGATATTTAGACTAGGGTTAGTATTATGGTCAGTGTCAGGGACAGTGTTAGTTCTAGTTTTCAGCTTCAAACTAGAATTGGAGCTAAGGTTAAGGTTAGGGTTAGGGTTTGGTTTAGGTTAAGGGTTAGGGTTAAAGCTATGGCTCAGTTTTCTTTTACGGCTAGTGTTAAAGTTAGATTTAGAGTTAGGGTTAGGCTTAGGGTCAGGGTTTGATTTAGTGTTAAAATTAGATCTAGGTTAGGGATCGAGCTAATGATAGGTTAAGGTTAACATTAAGGTTAGCATTAAGGTTCCAGTAAGGGATATGGTTAGAACTAGGGATGGGGCTAGTGTGAGAGTTAGAGTTAGTCATAGGGCTAGGGTTAGGGCTAGGGTTAGGAATAGGACTAAATTAGGGCAATGATTAGGGCTAGGTTTAGTTTTTTGGCTAGGTCTAAATTTAGGTTTAGATTTAGGATTAAGGCTAGGTTTAGGGCTAGGATAAGGGCTGGGGTTTGTGTTAGGTTTAGGGCTAAGATTAGGGCTATGGCTAATTTCAGGTCTAAACTTACATTTGGGGATAATTTTAGGATTAGTGTTATGGCTAGGTCTAGTTTAAGGGTTAGGTTTTGTGTAAAAGTCAGCTTTAGAGCTAGGAGATTTATTAGGGTCAGGGTCAGTGTTAGAGTTTGGTTGAGGTTAGAATTTAGGGTTAGGGCTTGAATTAGCATTAGGGTTATGGTTAATTGTAGGGTTATGGTTAGGGATAGTGCTAGGGTTATGTTTAGGCTAAGAGTTAGGCTTTGAGCTAGGGTTAGGACTAAGGTTAATGTTAGCGTTAGGGTTAGGGCTAGGGTTAGGTTTAGGGTGAGGTTTATGCTTATGTTAGGTTTTGTCCTCCATTAGGGTTAATTTTTGTGTTAGTTTTAGGCCTAGGGTTAGTGTTATGTGTACTGTAAGATCTAGAGTTCTGATTAGAGCTAGTTTTAGGATTAGGGTTATGGCTAAGTCTAGTGTTAGGTTTAGGTTTTGAGTTAGGTTCAGGTTTATAGCTAGGTTTAATGTTAGTGTCAGGGCCAGTGTTCAGGTGTGTGGGTTAGGGTAATGATAGGGTTTTGTTTAGAGTTTACATTAGGTTTAGGGTAATAGATAGGGTTGGGGTTAGCAATAGGGTTAAGGTTAGGCTTAGGGTTTGCATTAGGGTAAGTGTTATGGTTAGTATAATGGATAAAATTAGAGTTAAGTTTAGGGCTAGTTTTATTGTTAGGAATAGGTCTTGAATTAAGGTTAGGGTTAGGGATAAAACTAGAGTTTGTCTTAGGTTTATATTTAGCATAAGGATTAGGTTCTGAGCTAGGTTTAGGGCTAGATGAGGGTTAGGTTTAGGGTTACTTCTAGGGATAAAATTATAGTTGTCATAGGGTTAGGGTTAGGATTAGGGCTAGGGACATCATTAGGGATAGGGCTAGGGTTAGGGTAATGTATACGACTAGATGTAGATATAGGGCTATGTTTAACGTTAGATTGAGGTTTAGGCTTAGAGTTAGGGCTATAGTTATGTTTAGGTTTATAGTAAGGGTTAGGGTTTGAGCTAGGATTAGGTCTATGGATAGTATGAATTTTAAGATTAGGTCTAGGGTTAGTTTTCCAGTTAGGTTTAGGTTTGGCGTTAAGCTTAGGATTATAAATAAGATTAGGTTTAGGTTTAGAATAATGGGTAGGTTTAGAGCTAGGTTTAGGGATAGGGTTAAGGTTTGGATTAGGGCTAAAGTTAGGGTTATATTGAGGGATAGGTGTAAGTTTATGTTTAGATTAATGTTTAGGCTTTGAGCTAGGATTAGGACTAAGGCGAAGGTTAAGTTAGGGTTAGGGTTAGGGCGAGGGTTAGGGTTAGGGTTATGCTTAAGACTTGATTTAGCCTAGGGTTAGCTCTAGATTTTGTGTTAGGTTTAGGCCTAGGTTTAGGGCTATGGGTAATGTAAGAGCTAGGGTTATGTTGTGGGCTAGTTTTATGTTTGGGTTATGGCTAGGTCTAGTGTTAGGTTTAGATTTTCAGGTAAGGTCATATTTAGAGATAGGTTTACTTTAAAGGTGGGGTTAGTGTTTGGGTTAGAGTTAGAGTTAGGGTTACAGCCAGAATTAGGACTAGGTTTAGGTCTAGGGGTAGGGTTAGTGTCTGAATTAGGTTAAGGATTATTGTTAGGGCTAGGGCTAGGTTTATGTTTAGGTCTAGGGCTAGAGTTAAGGCTAGATTTAGAATTTGGTTTAGGTCTAGGGCTAGTGTTAGGGTTTGGTCTAGGGTTAGGGTCAGTTTTACACCTAGGGTTAGTGTTAGGGTCAGAATAACGTTGAGGTTTAGCCTTAGGGTTTGGGATAGGTGTAGAGCTAGAATGAGGTCTAGGGTTAGTACTATTAATAGAGTTAAGGTTTTGGTTAGCCTAAGAATTAGATATAGGTCTAGGGTTACCATTAGGTTTAGAGTTTTTCTTAGGTTAAGGGATAGCCTTAGAGCTAGGGTTAATGCTAGAGTTAGGGTTAGGGTTAAGGTTAAATATAGGTTTAGAGCTTGAATTAGGGCTAGTTTTTGTGTTAGGTTTAGGGCTACATTTGGACATTGGCTAATGTAAGAGCTAGGGTTACAATTAGTGTTAGTTTTAGGGTTAGGCTTAGGGTTAGGGTAGGTCTAGGGTTAGGTTTAAGTTTAAGGTTAGGGTAATATTAAGAGCTAGGGTTATTGTTAGGATATGAGTCAGCATCAGGGTTAGTTTTTGGATTAGGGTTAAGACTCAAATATGGGCTAGCATTACTGTTAGTTTTCGGTTTAAGTTGAGGGCTGTGTTTAGAGCTAGTGTCAGTTTTAGGATATGATTCAGGGTCAGGGTAGGTTTTAAGGTAAGGGTTAGAACTCGAATTAGGGCTAGGGTTATGTCTAGGTGTAGTGTTAGGGTTTGGTTTAAGTTAAGGTTTAAGGTTAGGCTGGTTGCTCAGTTTTGTTTTAGTCCTAGGTTTATAGTTTGGGCTAGTTATAAGATTAGCATTAGGGTTAGGGCTAGTGTTAGTGTTAGGCTTAATCTTTGGGTTAGGGTTAGATTTGGATTTAGCGTTAGATTTAGGATTAGGGTTAGGTCTAACTATAGGGCAAGTGTTTGGGCTAGGATAATGGTTACAGTAACAGATAGGGTTAGAACTAGGGTTAGGGCTAGGGTCAGAGTTAGTGTTAGTCTTAGGCCTAGGATTTCGGTTAGTTTTAGGGATAGGTCTAAATTAAAGCTAGGATTAGGGCTAAGGTTAGTGTTCAGCTTAGACCTAGTGTTAGGGCTATTGTTATACTTTATTTTAGTGTAAAGTATGGTGTTATAACTAGGTTTAGAGTTAGGGTGAGGGTTAGAATTAGGGTTAGGGCTAGGGTTGGTGTTAGGGTTATGATTAAGACTAGGTTTAGGGCTATGATGAGGGAGAGGATTTGTTGTAGGTTTAGATCTAGAATTAGGGCTAGGGATAATGTCAGGTCTAGTGTTACAGTTTGGAGTAGATTTAGGTTTAGGTTTGTTTCTAGGTCTAGTGTAAGTGTTAGGCTTAGCATAAGGGTCAGATTTAGAGCTAGGTGTATTTTTAGGGTCAGGAACAGGGTTAGGGTTTGTTTTAAGTTAAGGTTTAGGGATAGGGCTCAAATGAGCATTAGGGTTAGAGTTAGGGTTATGTAATTAATTGGGTTAGGTTTAGGTTTCAGGGTAGGTTTAGGGCAATGGAGAGCTTTAGGGTTAGCAAAAGGGTTAGGGTTATGCCTAGGGTTACCATTAGTATTAGGGTAATCATAAGAATAATATATAGGTTTAGAGCTATGGTTAGGGCTAGGGTTAGGTTAGGATTAGAGCTAGACTTAGTTTAAGTTTTGGGTTAGGGCAATTAACCCTAGCTTAGGGTAGGTTTAGGGTTAGATTTAGGGTAAAGGTAGGTTTTGAGCTAGTGTTAGGTCTAGGACGAGGGTTATGTTTAGTGTTTTGGTCAGGGTTAGTTTTAGGGTTGGGGCTAGAGTTTTCCTTAGGATTAGGATTAGGTGTAGGGTAATAGATTGGGTTAGATGTAAGGTTAGCTTTATGGTTAAGTTTAGGTTTAGGTTTAAGATTAGTTTTAGGGCTAGGTTTACTGATGGTTTTAGGGTAAGGGTTAGAGTTTGAGTTAGGGTTAAGGCTATGGCAAGGTTTAGGTAGGGTTAGGTCTCAGGTTAGGTTTATAGTTTGGGTTAGGTTTTCGGTTAGGATTAGGGATATGGTTATCATTAGGGTTAGGGTTAGAGTTAGGGTAATGTCTAGGGTTAGAGCTAGTTTTAGGTCTAGGGTAAAGGTTAGGATTAAGGTTATGGTTAGGGTTATGTTTAGGGATCATGCTAGGGTTATGTTTAGGCTAAGGGTTAGGCTTTGAGCTAGGGTTAGTACTAAGGTACGGGTTAGGGTTATTGTTAGAACTAGGGTTATAGTTAGGGTGAAGCTTATGCTTAGGGTAGGCTTAGGTCTCCTTTAGGGTTAAGTTTTGTGTTAGGTTTAGGCCTAGGTTTAGTGCTATGTGTAATGTAACATCTAGGGTTCCAATTAGAGCTAGTTTTATGGTTAGGGTTATGGCTAAGTCTAGTGTTAGGTTTAGGTTTTGGGTTAAGTTCAGGTTTAGAGCTAGGTTTAATGTTAGTGTCAGGGCCAGTGTTAAGGTTAAAGTTAGGGTTAGGGTGAAAGCCTGAATAGGACTAGGTTTAGGTCTAGTGGTAGGTTAGTGTTTGGTTTAAGTTAAGGGTTATTGTTAGGGCTAGGACTAAGTTTATGTTTAGGTCAAAGGCTAGAGTTATATCTAGATTTGGGATTAGGTTTAGGTCTAGGGCTAGTGTTAGGGTTAGGTTTAGGTATAAGGTTACAGGTAGGGATAGTTTTAGGTTTTGGTTTAGGTTTAGGTTCAGGTTTAGACCTATAATTAGTGTTAGTTTCAGAATAAGGTTGAAGGCTAGGATGAGGTTTTGGGTTAGGGTTATATCTAGAATGAGGGATAGTGTTAGGACTAGTAATAAGGTTATTGTTTGGGTTTGGCTCAGGATTAGGATTAGGACTAGAGTTAGCAGTATGAATAGGGTTTGGTTTAGAGTAATGGATAGGATTACAGCTAGGGTTAGGGCTAGGATTAGAGTTAGGTTTACGGCTTGTTTTAGGGCTAGGGTTAGGATTAAATCTAGTGTTAGGGCTCTCATTAGTTCTATTTTTGTGTTAGGGTAAGTTCTATTTTTGTGTTAGAGTTAGGGCTGGTGTTTGGCTAAGGCCAATGTAAGAACTAGGTTTATGATTAGGGTTAGTTTTAGGGTTAGAGTTTTGGCTAGTTCTAGTGTTAGCATTAGTGTTAGGGTTAGTGTGATATTTAGAGCTAGGTTTGTGTTTGGATATGAGTCAGTGTGAGAGTTAGTTTTAGGCCTAAGACTCGAATTAGAACTCGGGTTATGTCTAGTTGTGGGTTAGGTTTTGGTTTAGGTTAAGGTTTAGGGTTAGAGCAATGGCTCGGTTTTGTTTTAGGGCTAGGGCTTGGATTAGGGCTAGTTTTGGTATTAACAAAAATTTTTGAGCTAGTGGTAGAATGAGGTATAGGCTTAAGTTTAGGGTTAGATTTAGAGTTGTGGTTAGATCTAGGGTTAGGGCTATGGCTAGGTTTAGGGCTCAGGTTATGGCTATTGTGAGGGTTACATTAACGAATAGGGTTATAAATAGAAAAAGGCTAGGGTGTGAGTTAAAGTTAGTCTTCGGGCTAGGGATAGGGGTAGGGTTAAGGTTAGGGTTCAAATAGGGCTAGTATTAGTGGTATGATTAGTGTTAGGGTTAGGCCTATGGTTAGGGCTACAGTTAGGGTTAGTTTTAGGGCAAGGGATGGGGTTATATAGCTAGGTTCAGTGCTAGGGCAAGATTTATAATTAGGGATATTGATAGGGTGAGGGTTTGAGTTAGGATTAAGACTAGGTTTAGGGCTAGGATGAGGGCTAGGGTTTGTGTTAGGATTAGGGCTAGGATTAGTGTTAGGGCTAATGACAGGTCTAGGGTTTTGGTTAGGGATAGTGTTAGAGATAGGTTAATGGCTAGGTCAATTGTAAGGGTTAGGTTTAGGGTAGGGATCAGGTATAGAGCTAGGTAATTATTAGGGTCAGAGTCTGGGTTAAGGTTTGGTTTGGGTTAAGGTTTAAGGTTAGGGCTCAAATTAGCATTAGGGTTAGGGTTAGGGTTAGAGTAATGGATAGAGTTAGATTTGCAGTTCAGGTTAGGTTTAGAGTAATGTATAGGGTTAGTATTAAGGATAGGGTTAGGGTTTGGCCTAGGGTTAGCATTTGGTTTAGGCCTATGTTTAAAGTAATGAATAGGTTTAGTGCTAGTGTTAGGGCTTAGGGTAAGGTTGGGGTTAGGGCTAGGGTTTGGGTTACTCCTAGGGCTAGTGTTCGTGTTAGGTTTAGGGTAAGTGTTAGTGTTTGAGCTTGGGTTAGGGATAGGGCAAGGGTTAGGATTAGAATCAGGGTTACTGTTAGGGTTAGGGTTAAGGCTAGGGTTAGCATTAAGGTCGGGGTTATGTTTAAGGTAATGGATATATTTAGAGCTAGGATTTGGGCTATGGTTACAGTTAGGATTAGGGATGGTTTTAGGGTTAGGGTTAGAGCTAGGGTTATGTTTAGGGTTAAGGGTTAGAATTTGAGCTAGCGTTAGGGCTAGGGCAAGCATTAGTTTTAGGGTTTGGGATAGGATTAGGTTTAGGGTTATGCTTAGGTCTAGGTTTAGGGCTTGTATTAGGGTTAGGTTTTGTGTGAGGTTTATGGCTAGTGTTAGCACTATGGGTGATGTAAGATCTAGGGTTATGGTTATGGCTAGTTTTTTGGATTAGGGTTATAGATATGTCTAGTGTTAGTTTTACGTTTTGGGTTAGGATAAGGTTTAGAGCTAGGGTTTGTGTTAGGGTAAGCGTCAGTGTTGAGGTTTGCATTGGGTTTATGGTTAGGGGCAGAATTAGGACTAGGGTTAGGTCTAGGTGTAGGGTTAGTCTTTGTGTTAGGTTAATGGTTATTTTAGGGCTATGGCTAGGTTTTTGTTTAGGACTAGGGCTAGAGTTATGGCTATATTTAGGATTAAGTTTAGGTGTAGTGCTACTGTTAAGTTTAGGTTTAGGTTTACTGGTAGGGCTAGTGTTAAGGTTCGGTTTAGTGTTAAGGTCTTGCTTTGACCTAGGGTTAGTGTTAGGGTCAGAATAAGGGTAAGGGTTAGGTTTAGGCTATGGGTTAGGGTTAGAGATAGAATGAGGGCTAGAGTTAGGGCTAGTAATAGAGTTAGTGTTTGGGATAAGCTAAATGGAATTTCATAACCCACTTAAATCTAATGTATGAAATATGATATGTCAAGAGCTTTGTAATGTTTTGAACAACCAATAAAACAAAAAGGATTAGTGTTAGAACTAGGGTAGCATTAGGGTGAGAGTTTGGCTTAGGGTAAGGAATAGGTTTAGAGCTAGGGTTTGGTTAGTGTTAGTGTTAGGGTTAGGGTTAAAGCTAGGGTTGAGGCTCAGATTAGAGCTAGGTTTTGTGTTAGGGTTAGGGCTACCACTAATGTAAGAAGTAGCTTTACGATTAAGGATAGTTTTAGGGTTAGGATTACGGCTATGTCTAGTGTTTGGGTTAAGTTTAGTGTTAGGGTGATTTTTAGAAGTAACTTTAGGGTCAGAGTCAGGGTCAGCATTAGTTGTAGGCATAGGTGTAGCGTTAGGATTTGGTTTAGCTTAAGGGTTAGGATTAGGGCTATAGCTCAGTTTTGTTTGTGGGCTATTCCTAGGGTTATGGCTAGTTTCCAAATTACAATTAGGGTTAGAGCTAGTGTTAGCGTAAGGTTTAGGTTTAGAGTTAGGTTTAGATTTAGAGTTAGGGTTAGTTCTAGTTTTAAGACTAGGGCTAGGTTAGGACTAAGTTTAGGGCTAGTGTTAGGGTTAGGCAATAGAAAAAGTTTGTACTAGAAATAGGCCTAGGGCTAGAGATAGTGTTAGTCTTAGGGCTAGGGTTAGAGTTAGGGTTACAGTTAGCAATAAATTAGGCCTAGGATTAGAGCTATGGTTAGTGTAAGGATTAGGCCTAAGGTTAGGGCTAGGGTTAGTTTTAGTGATAGTGTTATGGTTAGGGTTAGGGTTAGGGTAAAGGATGTGGTTATACCTTGGTTCAGAAATAGGGCAAGTGTTGAAATTAGTGTTTGGGCTAGGGTTAGGGTTTGTGTTAGGTTTAAGGCAAGAATTAGATAGAATGCTAATGTCAGGTCTAGGGTTATGGTTAGGGATACTGTTAGGGTTAGTTTTATGGCTAGTTCTAGTTTAAGGTTTATGTTTAGGGTAAGGGTCAGGTTTAGAGCTAGGTGTGTTATTAGAGTCAGTGTTTTTTCAGAGTTTGGGTTAGGTTTTGGTTTAGTTTTAGGGTTCAAATTAGCATTACCAATAGGGTTAGGGTTAGGGTAGGGTTAGAGTAATTGATAGTGTTTGGTTTAGTGTTCAGGTTAAGTTTAGGTAAGGATAAGGTTAGTGTTAGTGATAGGTTTAGGGTTAGGCCTAAATGGATAAGGTTATATTTAGGTTTAAGACTAGGGTTAGTGTTAGGTTTAGTGTAACGGTTAGGCTTTGAGCTAGGATTAGGAATACAGCAAGGGTTAGGTTTATGGTTAGTTCTAGGGTTAGTTTTACAGTCAAGGTTAATGCAGGTTTAGGGTTAGGAGTAGGGTTAAGTTTACAGTTAGGGTTAGAGTAGGTTTAGGGTTAGGGCTAATGTTATCATGACATTTATAGTTAGAGTTAGTGTAATGGGTGGGGTTAGAGCTATATTTAGAGCTATGTTTGGGTTAGGGTTATGTTTAGGGTAATAGATATGTTTAGGGCTAGGGTTATGGTTAGGATTAGGGGTAGGGTTACGGTTAGGCCTAGGGTTAGTGTTAGCATTAGGTTTAGGGTAAGTGTTAGGGTTTGAGCTATGGTTAGGGCTAGTGCTACGGTTAGGATTAGTGTCAGGTCTAGGTTTAGGATTAGGGTTAAGTTTAGGCCTAGGGTTAGCATTAGGGTTAGGGTTATGTTTAGGGTAATTGATAGGGTTAGAGCTAGAGTTAGGGCTAAGATTATGGTTAGGATTAAGTCTAGGTTAGGTTTAGGGTTAGGGCCAGTTTTAGGGTTAGGGTTAGGTTTAGGGTAATGGTTATGTCTAGGGTTAGGGTTAGGGTTATAACGAGGTATAGGGCTCAGTTTAGGACTAGGTTTTGGGTTAGGTTAGGGCTAGGATTAGGACTACGGCTAATGTAAGAACTAGATTTATGATTAGCGCTACTTTTAGGGTTACAGTTAGGGCTAGTTCTAGTTTTAGAGTTAGGTATACTTTTAGGGTGATGTTAGAGCTAGGGTTAGTGTAAGGTCAGAGTCAGGATCAAGGTTAGTTCTAGGGTTAGGTTAGGACTGGAATTAGGGCTAAGGTTAGGACTAGGTGTAGGGTTAGGTTTTGGTTTCGGTTAAAGGTTAGAGTTAGGGCTATAGCTCGGTTTTGTTTTAGGGCTTGAACTAGATTAGGACTAGTTTTAGAATTAGTGTTAGTGTTAGGGCTAGTGTTAGTGTGATGTTTAGGCTTAAGTTAGGTTTGGACTTAGAGTTATGGTTAGTTCCAAGGTTAGGGCTAGGGCTAGTGTTAGGGCTAAGGTTAGGGCAAGTGTTAAGGTTATGGTAAGGGATAGGGTTAGATCTAGGAATAGGGCTAGGGATAGAGTTAGAGTTAGTCTTAGTGCTAGTAGTATGGTTAGGGCTAAATTAGGGCTAAATTAGGGCTAGGATCAGCTTTAGGATTAGTGTAAGGGTTAAATCTAGAGTTAGAGTAGGGTTAGATTTGGGAGAAGGGATGGGGTTATATCAAGGTTAAGAACTAGGGCGAGGGATAAAATTAGGGAAAGGGCTACTGTTAGGGTTTGGGTTAGGATCAAGGCTAGGTTTAGGGCTAGGATGAGGGCTACCATTTGTGTTAGGGTTATGGCAAGAATTAGGGCTCGGGCTAATATCAGGTCTAGGATTATGGTTAGGGATAATTTTCAGGTAAGATTTATGCCTAGGTCTAGTGTCAGAGTTAGGTTTAGGGAGAGGTTAAATTTGAGAGCTAGGGGTATTATAATAGTCAGTGTCAGGTTTTGGGTTTGCATTAGGTTGAGGTTTAGGGTTAGGGCTTAAATTAGCATTAGGTTTGAGTTAGGGTTAGGGTAATGGATAAGGTTAAGTTTAGGCTTCAGTTTAGGTTTAGGGCTCAGGATAGATTTAGGGTAATGGATAGTGTTAGGGTTAGGCCTAGGGTTAGCATTAGGTTTATGGTTATCATTAGGGTAATGGATAGGGTTAGAGCTAGTGTTAGTGCTAGGGCTATGTTTAGGATTAGGGCTAGAGTTAGGTTTAGGGTTAGGGTTAAGTCTAGGGTTAGGTTTAGAGCATGGGTTAGGGTATGAGCTAAGGTTAGTGCTAAGGATAGGGTTAGGTTTAGGATTAGGTCTAGGGTTAAGATTAGGGTTATCATTAGGGTTAAGGTAATGGCAGGTTTAGATATCGGGTTAAGGTTAGGGTTAGGTTTAAGTTTAGGACTAGGGTTAGTGTTAAGTTTAGCGTAATTGTTAGAGTTTGAGCTAGGGTTAGGTTTATGGTTAGGTTTAGGGTTAGGTTTACAGTTAGGGTTACAGTAGGTTTAGGGTTAGGGCTAGGGTTATCATGACATTTATTATTAGAATGAGAGTAATGGGTGGGGTTAGAGCTAAGGTTAAGTCTAGTTTTAAGTTTACAATTAGGGCTAGGGTTAGGATTAGGGTCAGGCTTATCACTTTTTTAAAGGTTAGGTTAAGGGTAAGGGTCAGAGATTGAGTAAGTGTTTGGGCTAGGTTGAGGCTTCAGGTTAGAATCAGGGCTAGGAATAGAGTTAGGGTTAGGGTAAGGGCTAGATTTAGCCTTAGGTTTAGGGTTATGGTTAGGGTAATGGATAGAGTTAGAGCTAGGGTTTGGGCTATGGTTATGGTTAGGATTAGGGCCAGGATTGGTGTTAGGGTTTTGGCTAGTGTTATGTTTAGGGTAAGCAAGGGTTTGAGCTAGTGTTAGTGCTAGGGCTAGGTCGAGGATTAGGTTCAGCTTTAGGTCTAGGGACAGGATTATGGTAGGTTTAAGGTTAGGTTTAGGTTTATGGCTCGGGTTATCATTAGGGTTAGGATAAGTGTTAGGATAATGGATATGGTTAGATGTAGGTTTAGGTTTAGGTTAGATTTAGTTTTAGGGTTAATGTTAAGGCCACGGTTATGTTTAGATTTATGGTACAGGTTAGGTTTTGAGCTAGGGTTAGGGCTAGGTTTAGGGTTATGTTACAGTAGGTTTAGGTTTGCGGTGGTATTTAGAGCTAGAATGAGTGTTAGGATATAAGTCAAGTTCAGGGGTCTTTTTAAGGTTATGATTAGGACTCAAATTAGGGCTAGGGCTAGATCTAGGTGTAGTGCTATAGTTAGGGCTAGGGTTATAATTAACGTTAGGATTAGGGTTAAGGTAATGGATAGGGTTAGGTTAGGTTTAGATTTTGGTTTAGAGTTAGAATTAGTGGTAGGTTTAGGATTAGACATGTGGTTATGTTTAAGTTTATGGTTAGGTTTATGGTTTGATCTAGAGTTAGGACTATGCTGACTGTTAATTTTAGGTTTATGTCTATGGTTAGTTTTCCAGTTAGGGTTAACATTAGGGTTCGGGCTAGGATTATCAATAAGTTTAGGTTTAGGTTTAGGGTAATGTGTAGGTTTAGAGCTAGGTTTAGGGCTAGGTTAAGTTTAGGATTTGGGCTAGGGCTAGGGTGAAAGTTAGGGATAGGTCTAGATTTATGTTTAGGGTAAGGGTTAGGCTTTGAGCTATCTTAGGACTAAGGCAAGGGCTAGGTTTAGGTATAGGGCTAGTGTTAGGGTTAGGGTTATGCTTAGGGCTAGGTTTAGGCCTAAAATTATCTCTATGTTTAGTGTTAGGTTTAGGACTTGGGTTAGGGCTATGGGTAACGTAAGATCTAGCGTTATGTTTAGGGCTAGTTTTAGGGTTAGGGTTAAGTATGGGTCTAGAATTAGATTTAGGTTAGTTTCAGGTTTAGAGGTAGGTTTAGTGTTAAAGGAAGGGTCAGTGTTTGGGTTAGAGTTAATGTTAGGGTTAAAGCCAGAATTAGGACTAGGTTTAAGTCTAGGAGTAGAGTTAATGTTTGGGTTAGGTAAAGGTTTTTGTTAGGGCTAGGGCTAGGATTTTGTTTTGGTCTAGAGCTAAAGTTCAGGCTAGATATAGGTTTAAGTTTAGGTCTAGAGATAGTGGTAGGGTTAGTTTAGTTATAAGGTTACAAGTAGGGCTAGTGTTAGCATTTGGTTTAGGGTTAGGGTCAGGTTTTGACCTAGGGTTTATGTTATCATCAGAATGAAGGTCAGGGTTAGGGTTAGGGTTTTGGATAGCGTTAGAGCTAGAATGAGATCTAGTGTTAGGACTATTAATAGGGTTAGGATTTGGTTACTCTAAGGATTAGGAATAGGTCTAGAGTTACCATTAGGGTTAAGGTTTTGCTCAGGGTAAGGCATAGGGTTAGGGCTAGGGTTAGGTTTATGATTAGGATTAAAGCTAGGTTTAGGGCTCAGATTAGGGCTAGTTTTTGTGTGAGGTTTAAGGCTATGGTTAGGGCAATGGCTAATATAAAAACTAGGGTTACAATTAGGGTTAGGTGTAGGTCAAGTGTTAGGGTTAGGTTTAAGATTAGGGTGATATTTATAGCTAGGGTTAGTGTTAGGATATCAGGTCAGGGTTAGAGTTAGGGTTAGGGTTAGGACTCGATTTAGGGCTAGGGTTACTGTTAGGGTTCAGTTTAAGTTCAGGGTGGTGTTTAGAACTAGGATGAGTGTTAGGATATAAGGTTCAGCGTTATGTTTAAGGTTATAATTAGGACTCGAATTAGGGCTAGGGTTAGTTCTAGGTGTAGTGCTAGGGTTTGGTTTAAGTTAAGGTTAGTAGTAGGCCTGTTTCTGGGTTTTGTTTTAGTGCTATGGTAAGGGTTAGGGCTAGTTTTATCATTAGCTTTAGGGTTAGGGCTAGGGTTATGGTTAGTTTTAGGATTAAGGCTAGATTTAAGGCTAGGATTAGGGCTAGCTTTTGTGTTAGGTTTTGGGGAAGAATTAGGGCTAGGACTAAAGTCATGTCTAGGTTTATAGTTAGTGATATTTTTAGGGTTAGGTTTATGGCTAGGTCAAATTAAAGTGTTATGTTTAGGGAAAGCATCAGATTAATAGCTGGGGTATTATTAGGGTCAGGGTCAGGCTTCAGGTTTGGGTTAGGTTAAGGTTTAGGGTTGAGGCTCAAATTAGCATTAAGGTTAGAATTAGGGTTAGGGTAATGGTTAGTGTTAGGTTTAGGGTTAGGTTAGGTTTAAGGTAATGTATATGGTTAGGGTTTGTGATAGGTTTAGGGTTAGGTCTAGGGTTAGCATTAGGGTTATGGTTATCATTAGGGTAATTTATAGGGTTAGATCTAGGGTTAGGGGAGGGTTATGGTGAGGATTAGGGATAGAGTTAGGGTTAGGGTCAGGGTTAGGGCGAGGGTTTCAGTTAGGATTAGGTTTAGGCTATGGTTTAGGGTTTGAACTAGGATTTTTGCTATGGCTGTGGTTAATTTAGGGTTTGGTCTAGGGTTATGGTCATGGTTAGTGTTACGGTTAGGGCTAGAGTTATCATTAGGGTTAGGATAATCGGTTTACATGTCAGGTTAAAGATAGGGTTAGGTTTAGGTTAGCATTAGGTTTAGGTTTAGAATTAGGGTTAGGGTTTGAGCTAGCTTATATTTAGGTTTAGGTTTAGGTTCACTGTTAGTTCTAGGGTTAGGTTTATTTTTAGGGTTAGGGTAAGTTTTGCTTTAGGTCTAGTGTTATCATTAGGGTTAAGTTTAGGGTTAGGGTAATGGGTAGGGTTCGAGCTGGGTTTATGGCTAGGGTTAAAGTTAGGATTAGGTCTGGGGTTAGGGTTAGGGTTATGCCCTGGATTAGTGTTAGGATTAGGTTAAGTGTAAGGGTTAGGGATTGAGCTAGGTTTAGGGCTAAGGTGAGAGTTATGGTTACAGTCATGGCTAGGGTAGTGTTAGAGTTAGGTTTAGGGCTAGGGTTAGCATTAGTTTTAGGGTTAAGTTTAGTGTAATGGATAGAGTTAGAGCTAGGGTTTGGGCTATGGTTACAGTTAGGATAAGGGCTAGAGTTAGGGTGAGGTTTAGGGTTTGGGCTAGAGTTATGTTTAGGGTAAGGTTTAGGGTTTGAGCTAGGGTTAGGGCTAGAATGAGGGTTGGGGTTAGAGTTAGGGCTAGGTATAGGGTTAGGGTTATGCTTAGGGTTAGGTTTAGGGCTGTAATCATGGCTAGGTTTTGTGTGAGGTTTAGGGCTAGTGTTAGGTATATGGGTAACGTAAGAGCTAGTGTTATTTTTATGGCTAGATTTAGAGTTCTTCTAGTGTTAGGGTTATTTTGGGGGTTAGAATAAGTTTTAGAGATTAAAACCCTAAGAGGGTTCTGTTTAGGATTAGGTTTAGAATTAGGTCTGGAATGAGGACTAGGGTTAAGTCTTGGGGTAGAGTTAGTGTTTGGTTTAAGTTAAGGGTTATTGTTAGTGCTAAGGCTAGGGTTATGGCTATATATAGAATTAGGTTTAGGTCTAGGGCTAGTGTTAGTGTTAGGTTTAGGGTTATGGTTACTGGTAGGGCTAGTGTTAGGTTTTGGATAAGGGTTAATGTCAGGTTTAAACCTAGGTTTAATGTTAGAGTCAGAATAAGGCTCAGAGTTAGGGTTAGGGTTTGGATTAAGTTTATAGCTAGAATGAGGGCTAGGGTTAGGTCTAGTAATAGAGTTAGGGTTTGAGGTAGGCATAGAATTAGGGTTAGGACTAGGGTAGCAATAGGGTGAGAGTTTGACTAAGTGTAAGAAATAGGGTTAGAGCTAGGGTTAGGACTCAGGATAGGGTTAGGGTTAGGGCCAGGGTTAGGCCTTGGATTAGGGCTAGGTTTTGTGTTAGGTTTAGGGCTATAGCTAATTTAAGAACTGGCATTACGATTAGGGCTAGTTTTAGGGTTAGGTTTAGGGCAAGGACTAGTGTTAGGTTTAGGTTTAGGGATAATGTGATGTGTAGACCTAGGGTTGGTGTTAAGGTCAGAGTCAGGGTTAGTATTAGTTCTAGGGTTAGGGTTAGGACTCTAATTAGGGCTAGAGTTAGGGCTAGGGCTAGGTGTAGTGTTAGGGTTTGGTTTAGGTTAAGGGTTAATGTTAGTGCTATGGTTCAGTTTTGCTTGAGGGCTAAAGCTAGGGTTAGGGTTAGTTTTCAAATTAGCATTAGAGTTAGAGCTGGTGTTAGGTTGTGGTTTAGGCTTAGGGTTAGGGTTAGATTTAGAGTTAGGGTTAGATCTAGGTTTAGGGCTACAGCGAAAGTTATGGATAGGGTTAGGGCTAAGGTTTGAGTTATCATAAGGGATAGGTTTAGAAATAGGGATAGGGCTAGGGTGAGAGTTAGAGGTAGTCTTAGTGTTAGGGTTATATTTAGGGTTAGAATTAGGGTTTAATTAGGGCTAGGATTAGAGATAGGGTTATTATTAAGGTAGAGCCTATGTTTATGTCTAGGGTTATAGTTATGGCTATGGTTAGGTATGATGTTATAGCTAGCTTTAGAAATAGGGTGAGGGTTAAAATTAGGGTTAGGTCTATGGTTGGAACTAGGTTTAGGATTAAGGTTAAGATTAAGGCTACAGTTTGTTTTAGGGTTAGGGCTTCATTAGGGCTAGGGCTAATGTCAGGACTAGTGTTATGGTTAGAGTTAGTTTTAGGGTTATGATTATTAGGGTTAGGATTAGGTTTATGGATATGGTTACATTTAG